>NC_044914.1:1809087-1931723 GCF_001633185.2 Quercus lobata
TTAAAGCTGATTAGCTGGTTTCTTATGTCATTTTGTGGGTTTCACTCCTCAAATGGTAAAATTTATCATTCTTTGATTCAAATTCTATTCACATTAAAAAGCATCGTCTAATCGAATTATAATACTCTTGATTTTTAACCTTGCATCATTCGATCCGTAATAAAAATTCAAGCCAATAAAATAGAAATGAGTGAAAAAAATTACTTAATATTTTACATGATTGACAGCAAATACAGTCTTTAATTATTATTATTATTGGGTTGGAGGAGAAAGGAATAGAAGATAGTGATCATGGGGGTCCTACAGCATTAAGGGACGCTCAAAATCAGGATCTTTCGAATTGTCCAGATTAATTGTCACGCACCCATGACTTTTGCGGAAAAACATAGAGTAGTTTATCACTAAATTTTATAAAATTAAGGCACAAACCATTAAATAATGAAAATGTAACTTCAATTGCATTATAATGATGTTCGAAGTAGGAATCACCGAACTTGTGACATGTGAAGATTTCCTGCTTTTGCGGCTAGTGCCTTTTTTTTTTTTTTTTAGCGTGTATATAAAAATTCTTCTTTATTTTTGGCTGCTTTTCTCGTGGGTCAAGAATCAAATATAGTAATTTATGAAATTGATAATAAAGTGGGTGGATTTTCTTTTCTTTTCTTGTTTTTTGGGTGAGGAATTGTTGGGATCTGAGAAAATCGAGTTTCATACTTTCCTTTATGCCCCTTTTGTGCCTTCAAAAATTGTCTTATTTTACCAACATTATGTTGATGAACACTTTTCAAGGTAAGAATTGCTTTGTTGACTCTAAAATTTTCACTAAATATTCTTATAACTTTGTGGATGGCCCATTTTCTAAAAATTAGACAAAGTTTGTCCTCAAAACATACGTTTAAGGATGTTCATATGATGAAACAACATTGTCGTATGTTGCAAGTGTTTAAAATATGAAAATTGGGGATAAATCGCAATCTTGAGATTCTTGTGAAGCACCTCAAGTTGAGTAAATATTTTGTTTACATGTTTGAGAATATTCATAATGGCTAGGAGCCTAGGAGTTGGACATGCACTCTAGCTATCATATAAGATTATCCATCATACTCATAATTTCTATTTTGTTTGGTTTGGAGAAAAGGAGGAGAGAAAAAGAAAAATATAATAGTTCAAGAAGTAGAGGGGTTTGAAACTACCTTGTCATGTTATGTTGAATCCTATTTGAATAAATTCGTTCCTCACAAAACTTACCATGATGTTATAGTTTTTAATAAAAAAGACTTAAGGATAAAATATAAATTACACATTTTAAGTTTGGGTGGATTATCATTTTTGTTCATAAAATTTCCATCATTTTAGCCTTTAAACTTTAACATTTCTATCAGGTTGGTAAATTCCGTCCATTGCATTCTATCAAATCCGTTGTCAACTCCTCTCATCACATGTGAAGGGTGATAATTTCATAAATGGAATGGATGAAATGATCAACTTGATAAAAATGCTACTTTTATGGATGAAAATAAAAATTCACCCAAACTTAAAGGGTGTAATTTGAATTTTAATCATTAATCTATATATATATATATATATATATATGTAAATTTGAATTTTAATCATTTAATTATATATATATAATATATATATCAAAAAAAAAAAAAAAAAAAAAAAAAAAAAAAAAAAAAAAAAAAAAAAAAAAAAAAAAACAAAAACAAAGTAGTCACTTCTAGTTTTGTTAATTTGTCTCATTTCATTCAATTAAGTGGGTTATCAACTTAAAAATCTAATGAAACTAGAATAAGAGAGATTGAAATTAATGGGAAGAGTTTAAGCGAAACACAATTTAAGTCTTAAACATTATTGTTCCTCATTACTTAAAATCAATAGATCTTTGAACAGGATTAAGGTTGTGATATTATATGATGGTTCAACCCAATTAAGGAAAATTTTTACTACGGGATAGCCTTATCACTTATGCGATTTCTCTCTCAATAATATTCGAGATCTACAATGGGTCCTATATTTTGTGATAAGGAGATCTCATAAAATCGTCTAATTAGATATTCCTTCCATATGATTAAAGGAGTTACTATATTTACATTTAAATACAGTAGCTCCCTTGAGTGCATGGAGTTGCTATAATTACACTAGGTAGGGTAGTCCAAAGAACATAAAAGAAAAAACAAATGAATAAAAGTGATTTCATTTGAGTAACGAATTTGAACTTTAATTAAAGTGATTTGATGATCTCCCTAATCCCATACTCAAAATTAAATAAAACAAAAGAGAATCTTGTTGCCATGAAGATGATATTGTTGGGTGGGTCCAAACCCGGAAAAAAGGAACCCCAATAAAAGCAGAAATGAGAAAACGCATCATTCAACAACAAAAAAAAAACAACCTATGAAATCATCCCATACCCACAGTCAAACATTGATCAAAATGCGTAAGCCACGTCAGCGAGCACAAAGGTACTTCCATATTTAGGTCCTATCAGATTTCTCTCTAGCATCGTTAAGAAAATATTATTTTACACATCTTTAACCACAACTCGTTATGAGAAAAGTTATAAGTGATAAATGTATGGACCCATATAAACCATCACATATCTACCTTCACATGACGAGTTGTAGTCTAAATTATGTAAAATGACACGGTTCTAGTATTTCTCGTTTTCTCTCCCACCTCACAACAAGAAATTCAACCAACACCACCATGCATCCGTAACTCTCCCAATTTCCACACAAAAATCATTGGAATCTTGCAGGCTTGTTGAGGTACGCCTCATTATGGAGAAAAATTATTCAGTGTGCATGACACTAAAATTTTTACTCTCAGGGTAATTAAAAAGTACTACTTCCCATTTTTTAAGAAGAGAACTACTTTCTTTTTGGAAAATTCCGAGGAAATGGAGACCTTTGTTTTTTGGAAAACACATAAAAAGGTGGAGTTGATGAAATTTACTTAATTTTAATTATTTAGTGTTTGTTTAGATAGCGCATTTCACGTCTGCGTGCGCGTTTTCCTTTTTTTTTTCAGCCGCATATTGTTGACTTTTCAGCTGTGAACAGTGATTTATTTACTGTTCATGGACTCACAAATTTTATTTTTTATCAATTTTTTCATTAAAAATGGGTCTCACGGTACTATTCACACATTTAAAAATTATTTTGCTACAATGTTTTAAGTTTTCAGTTTTCAGTTTCAGCAAAATAAGTTATATCCAAACAGACCCTTAGAAACTTACATTCATTTTCATTTGTATAAGGTCATTGATAGTTTGATTTAATTCATACATAACTTTATAAAAGATCATCTTTATTTATTAAGAAGGGGAGAGATATATTTCTCAGTAAAAATTATAATATGACCTCATTTCAAATAAATTATTATTATTTATTTGTTATTATAAGAATTTTAGATGAGGTAATAATATATATGATTTAACCAATAGGTTTTGACTTACTCAATATTATTTTCTCATAAATTCATTGGCATTCATATGATATTTCAATTATAATGACATATTTTGTGGTACTGTGGGGCCCAATAATTTAAGGACCAAGCCCAATTGCTCCTGGAAAATTCGAAGGCCCAATCCGAGGAGAGCTGTGGCCCAAGCTCTACAGTGCAGAGCACAAAACAATTTTTGGAAGGCAGCCGAGGACAGTTTGGTCCTCGGCAGATCCTGAATCCCACCGAAATGAAGGGATAAAACTGGTATAGGGACGAATTTGTAAGGAGATCCAAAATATCTTGAGGAAGTTATCCTTACTACCCTTCCGGATAAGACCCAACACATGACAGAGCCGTACTCTGCAGCCTTATCAACCATACCCAACAATTCTGGGATTAGATTGATGGGACAAATATCAGTCTTGTAAAGATTGACCCTACACGTGGACGAAGGACAATAAACACGGACGAGTATAAAAGAAGAAAGTAAATAAATCTGAAGGGGAGCCCATCCCACCGGAAGAAAGAAAGATCACATGGGGGAGAACATCTCAACAACACCGGATTTCACCGAAGAAAGTCCGTCGTTGGATAACCGGGGTAAGGCCTCAATGGTCCTCGGATCAACTCCGAGGAGTCCCATCCCATAGGGTGCGACGTCTTAGGGTTTAAATGTTCAGGCCCAACTCCTTTTTCTACCTAAATTCCTCTAAAGCCAGGATCGGACATCGCCCCGTGACCAGCGGCTAGCTTTTCAAGCCCACTCTCTACAAATCATATTGTGAGGGATCTTTCGTACGCGAGCCCAACATCCTTATTGGGCCGCCAGAGAATCTTGTCCTTACAATTGGCGCCGTCTGTGGGAAAGTTTGCGCGTTGGCGCAGGTGGCGGTGGAGTCAGCTCTCTAGCAAGCAGAAATTTCCGGGATTTCCCCCATCTCCGGCGGCATATAGTTGTTGCTCCGACGTAAGCTTCTGCTAGGGGCTACGCCTCGCAGTGCTAAGGGCGCGGGCGTCTCTAGGGGCTTCCGGCCTCAGGCCAACTATCCCCGCCTTGGTGAAGGGGCTGGTGGTTGAAAAATAAAACAAATAAGAGAAATCTTATAAGTTTTGGACAGAACCAAGGCCTTGCATGGTCCTCGGACTCAAGCCTATGGGGAAACTAAGTACATAAAAGAAATCTTACAAGTTTTGGACAGAACCAAGGTCTTGCATGGTCCACGGACTCAAGCCTATGGGGAAACCAAGTACATAAAAGAAATCTTACAAGTTTTGGACAGAACCAAGGCCTTGCATGGTCCACGGACTCAAGCCTATGGGAAACCAAGTACATAAAGAAATTTATACAAGTTTGGACAGAACCAAGGGCCTTGCATGGTCCTCGGACTCAAGCCTATGGGGGGAAAACCAAGTACATAAAAGAAGAATCTTACAAGTTTGGACAGAACCAAGCCTTGCATGGTCCACGGACTCAACCTATGGGGAAACCAAGTACATAAAGAAAATCTATAAGTTTTGGACAGAACCAAAGGCCTTGCATGGTCCTCGGACTCAAGCCTATGGGGGAAACCAAGTACATAAGAAATCTATAAGTTTGACAGAACCAAGGCCTTGCATGGTCCTCGGACTCAAGCCTATGGGGAAACCAAGTACTAAAAGAAATTACAAGTTTTGGACAGAACCAAGGCCTTGCATGGTCCTCGGACTCAAGCCTATGGGGAAACCAACTAATAAAAGAAAAAGTACAAGTTTTGGAAAGAACCAAGGCCTTGCATGGTCCACGGACTCAGCCTATGGGGAAACCAAGTACATAAAAAAATCTTACAAGTTTTGGACAGAACCAAGGCCTTGCATGGTCCTCGGACTTCAAGCCTATCCAAGATAAAAAAAAAACCAAAAAGAAATCTTACAAGTTTTGGACAGAACCAAGGCCTTGCATGGTCCTCGGACTCAAGCCTATGGGGAAACCAAGTACATAAAAGAAATCTTATAAGTTTTTGGACAGAACCAAGGCCTTGCATGGTCCTCGGACTCAAGCCTATGGGAAAACCAAGTACATAAAAGAAATCTTAGAAGTTTTGGACAGAACCAAGGCCTTGCATGGTCCTCGGACTCAAGCCTATGGGGAAACCAAGTACACAAAATAAAAACTGTTACTAGAGCATTAAAATCCATCCGAAGAGGACTTCTCGTTAACAGTTGGGTTAGTCTTTAATTGCACGGGTTCCCCGGTCTACCCGCAGATCCCCAGTGCCAAAGGGGCTAATACGATACGGCACAGTATGTTGTCCCAAGGGCACGATCCAAGTCCATCGCTGCTCGGCTGCTCTCTCGGATATTCGTCTAGCGTGCATCACGCAGCGCTCAGCAGCTATCTCGGTTAGTTCCATAAATTCAATCTATTGAGGATTACCATTGTTATACTTGATAATATTTGCGAGTTTAAACTAATAAGGGTTTGTATTAAAGTGTTCTTCTGTCCAGAATATTGTTAAAGGCATGTTTAGACTTAATATTCAGACCCAAAGTGGTTGTTGCAAAAAAAAATAACATATGCATAAAGAAATAAACACATCTTTTATTAAGACAAAAGAACAGTACAGTGTACAATAAAAGCTGAAACCAGCTTACATTAGAGTTAACTGCGTAAGCAAAAGAAAAGCACAAAAGAGTAAAGATGATGCCGAGGAGATATCTCAGAGGAGAGGTTGGCTACTGTTCCAAGATGTCGTCTAAGGAAACTATTCATCGATGCTTCTACATGCCCATAACTCAGGCAGCCAAAGAACCTGACCTCAGGCTAACACCATCTACAGCAAAGATGCAGGGAGCCGACAGTTGGGAAGCCCCCGCAGAAGTTTGCCTGCTACAAGGCAGACGGCACTGATGGCGGAAATTCCTTCTTCGGGCATGCCAAAAATCTGGCATGACCAGAACCTGCTTCGAATTTTGACTAAAAGAAGGAGAAACATCCTTTCCCCTCTCTCGAATTGAGATATTCTCTTGAGTCTACGCCTCCTTGGCCTGTACCTCACTATCTGGAGTCTCAGGAAGACACAGCGCTTTTGTGGCGGAGAGAGCTCCTTTGCCCCAATCCTCGCCTCAAACATGATGTACTAAGAGAGGAGATTGAAGAATTCGTGTGAAAGTAAAGCAACCTTCTCCCCTATTTATTTAAAAGAAGAGGTGATGGCATTTAATTCACGCAGCGTCCCAAGGAACGCTACAGAAAAAATGTCTCCGGCTCGATTTCCAATGCCGTCTGCAACCCTGAGATTAAAGGAGCCTCGTAAAGGCGCACCTCGAATACTGGGACGCCAAAAAGTACCGCATGACCAAAGACTACGGAAATGCCTCTAAACCTGTGGGCCTAATAAATTCGCGGCCCAGGCCCGTTCTGCATGGAAGCCCACGGACTATGGCCCACACCAAGGAATAACCATTACCGAGGACAACTTCCTGCTCGGCAACTTATGAGACACCTGAGGAAAGACAGGTGCAAAAAGAAAAGGGGAGGGAATAAAGTTTTGGACAGAACCAAGGCCTTGTATGGTCCTCGGACTCAAGCCTATGGGGAAACCAAGTACAAAACATTATTATTATTAAAGTTTTGGAAAGGACCAAGGCCTTGTATGGTCCCCGGACTCAAGCCTATGGGGAAACCAAGTACAAAACATTATTATTATTAAAGTTTTGGACAGAACCAGGGCCTTGTATGATCCTCGGACTCAAGCCTATGGGGAAACCAGGTACAAAACATTATTATTATTAAAGTTTTGGACAGAACCAGGGCCTTGTATGGTCCTCGGACTCAAGCCTATGGGGAAACCAAGTACAAAACATTATTATTATTAAAGTTTTGGACAGAACCAAGGCCTTGCATGGTCCTCGGACCCAAGCCAGGGGGTAAGTATTACTTTTTATTGGTCTGCCTTATCATGCCAGGCACTTCCATTAAAGTTATGGCAATATCTTTTTATTATTAAGTATTTTGGTCTTAGTCGTCATTGATTTAGATGCTATATGATTGTGCCGAGCGGCGCTTACAAATTTATAAAAAACAAAGAGACAGAACATGCAAAGTGAAATAGAAACAAGTTTTATTAATATGAAAAATTATTACAATATACAAAGAGAGGCTTCAACCAGCCTATACAAAAGAGGGGCTGCCGAAGCAGTACTAACATCCACAGTACAGATAAGCAAACGGTCAAGCGCCTTTTTAAACTTGTCTTCAAGGTCCCTCCGATCTCTGCCTCATAGCTGCTCATACTAAGAGAAGAACTCACTTCAAAAAAAAAGAAGAACGAAAAAGAAGGAAATAGTAAGGAAGAAATCAATGAAGAAGATGGAGGACATGAGTAAGGGAAGGAGGAGAAGAAGAGTGGGAGAAATGAAAAGACAAAGAGAGGAGCAAAAGAGGGAGAAGGACAGCACCAGGGCGGAACTGGTGCTGGGAAGACTATAAGAGGAAGGCGGAGGAAGGCACCAGTGAGTAAAGAAGGGGAGAAGCAGAAGCACTTCGCCCCTGCCTCAGCCCTGACTCCTAACACACTGGTGCCATGTTAGGTACGCTCGTGAGGAGCCGAGTGGTGCTGGTATTGGGTGTTCTCGACTCAGCCACGCCGAGAATTCGACATGACGAGCCCCTGCTTCGGATTTTGGCTAAAAGAGAGGCGGGACAGATCTTAAGTCTGCGCCATCCTTGCCCCGATCGAGCCATTTCAAGCTTTATCGGAACATGGTGTTTTGAGGAGGGGCATGGTACTTTCATCGCTCGTTATGGTGGGCATGTACTGATATGGTGTATAACAAACGGGCTAAGCAGGCGCTGGAGAAGGCTACGGGTTTCAGATTTCAGAAGGAAAGAGAGGAGTCTGCACGAAAGTGATGGCCTCCTGCTTGCCTTCTTATAGGAAGGGCAGAACGAAGGGTATTAAATGCATTCAAGTTTCCCAAAGGAATCTGAAGAAAAAAGAGGCGTCCGTTCCGTTTCCCCACCTTATTAGATGAGCCGCCGGACATAAATGAGCCTCATAAAGGAGATTCATTAAGGGCGGTCTGGGACAGCCAAGCGGCAGGAGTAGATCACGGGCAGATTAAATGAAATCCCTAGAAAACCGGCTAATCTCCTGGGCAGGTGGAAAACCGCTCACATAAATGCGGGGTTGAACTAAACAAGCCATATTGAGGGCCCGGGTTTGCCAAAACCCTCCCTTCCAACCCGGAAGTCGGATAGAAGGGTTTTGAGGGGCTATTGTGGGGCCCAATAATTTAAGGACCAAGCCCAATTGCTCCTGGAAAATCCGAAGGCCCAATCCGAGGAGAGCTGTGGCCCAAGCTCTACAGTGCAGAGCACAAAACAATTTTTGGAAGGCAGCCGAGGACAGTTTGGTCCTCGGCAGATCCTGAATCCCACCGAAATGAAGGGATAAAACTGGTATAGGGACGAATTTGTAAGGAGATCCAAAATATCTTTGGGAAGTTATCCTTACTACCCTTCCGGATAAGACCCAACACATGACAGAGCCGTACTCTGCAGCCTTATCAACCATACCCAACAATTCTGGGATTAGACTGATGGGATAAATATCAGTCTTGTAAAGATTGACCCTACACGTGGACGAAGGACAATGAACACGGACGAGTATAAAAGAAGAAAGTAAATAAATCTGAAGGGGAGCCCATCCCACCGGAAGAAAGAAAGATCACATGGGGGAGAACATCTCAACAACACCGGACTTCACCGAAGAAAGTCCGTCGTTGGATAACCGGGGTAAGACCTCAATGGTCCTCGGATTAACTCCGAGGAGTCCCATCCCATAGGGTGCGACGTCTTAGGGCTTAAATGTTCAGGCCCAACTCCTTTTTCTACCTGAATTCCTCTAAAGCCAGGATCGGACATCGCCCCGTGACCAGCGGCTAGCTTTTCAAGCCCACTCTCTACAAATCATATTGTGAGGGATCTTTCGTACGCGAGCCCAACATCCATATTGGGCTGCCAGAGAATCGTGTCCTTACAGGTACCATGAACCCCTCTTGCCCTCTCCATTAATTATATATAATTTTAATTTTTTTTTCCTATGAAAGAAAGATGTGTTCCAACTTTTGTTCAAATTATTCTACTTCCTACTCAGTAGACACCTTTAAAATCCCATAGACAAATAATATATTGCATAGAACTTAAAACTTTTGAATTTATGGCACATTTTGCAAAGTTTATCAAAAAAGTTTAGAAGAAATGTTATGTCCACAATATTTTTACAACAAATACTAAGTAGAAAATTGTTACTGACTATTATTTAAAAAAGTAATTTTAATAGTAAGTACAAATTAGAATTATTAACAATTTACTACTTAGTATTTATTACGAAAATATTACAAAAATGTTATAAGTAACACTTCTCTAAGTCTATCCGTAAGTGCACCAAAATTTGTAAGAAATTTTACACCTATACGAGATGGTAAGTTATTAATAGTAAATAATAAAGTAAACACAATGATTAATAAAATTTACTGCGGTGAAAAGTGTCGTGTATAAGGCTACAAGCATCGCTCATCTCCATCACTCAGGTGTTTCGGAAGAGACCAACTGAGACTGAAATTTGACAGCATAGTACCATAAGAATTTTCTAATCTAAGACAGTAAAAAATTATAACCGTGGCAGATTGTTTTTGATTGTAAATCATGATTCATATTGAAGTTGATGTCGGCTTGTTCACATAAAAGAAAGCTGTCCTTACTCCTTAGCTTTGCTTGCTTGCTTTGTATGTTCTGCTTTTTGTTCTGATTTCTTCAGCGACAACTCAGGTTTTCGTCCAACTTCTTCTTCTCTCTCTCCTACCCCAAAAGCCAGACTCCTTTCCTTTCTTTTTCGTTTCTGCTTCCATAATTTTTTCTCAGCTTTCTCTCTCAAATTTTTCATTATCTCTCGGTGGCTTGGCTTATTGGGTCACCCCTCGGTGTCTGTGGCTTCCCAAGTTGTCTGCTTTTTCAGAGGATTTTGCAATTCCTGAGCTTTTAGAACTTGGGTTGGAATTGGAATTTGAATTGGAATTGGGATTTCTTCAGCTGCAGAAATCTGATTTCCAGGTTCATTTTCTTTTTTGGGATGGAAATTTTTTTTCACTCTGGGTGAAAATTTTGAGAGTTGTTATTGGTTTGTCACTAAGCTTTGAGCTTTTAAGCTTTTGAATCTTTGACTCTGAGCTCTCTCTAGCTAAGGATTTGCTTTATTAGTTGGTGAAGCTTCATAATTAACCGCTCAAGGACATAGCTGGTAGTGTTGGGGTTAAAGAGTTGCTTGGATTAAATGTGAATAGGCTGGCTGTTTGACTGACTTTGTATTGGAGCATCTACTTGGACCCAATTCTTAAAGCCCTTGTTTGTAATTGGGCAAATGGGTTTCAGCTAGAAAGTGTTTATGTCTTGTGGAACACACAACTGGTTATTGATTTTCTTCTTCAGAGCTTGATTGGTTCATATCTATCATCAGCATGAAGGTTCCCCAAAATGGGTTTCTTCCAAATTCTGGAGAAGGTTTAGATACTTGAATCCACTGCTGAATTCTCATTATCTTTTTTTTTTTTTTTTGCTATATACGTTTTCTGTTATGGATGTTTGTTTGAATTGTTATCCTTGAAATTTTGGATGATTTCAACTGGTTTTGATGCATTGATGCTTCAGTATTATTTCTATTTAAAACCTCTGATTTTGCATGAAATTCAGGTTTTTGATAAATTCAATGTCTGATAGTTATGTTCTTTTTAATTTTCACTATCTAACTTAAGTAATTTTGTTTTATTCTTTATTTGGATATATAAATTGATGATATTTAAGCTGATGACTCTTTTTCTCTATCTTAATTTGTGCTAATTACGTAGTTTTTTTTTTTTTTTTTTTGGGTCTAAAATCAATTTCTCCATGAATTAACTTCAGTGATGATATTGGCACTTGGTTTAGATGCACCTTTGAACAACTCAATGTGAATGATTATCAATTTCAAAGTATGTTGTTGATTTTCTAGGACAAACTGAGAAAATTTAAATGCATGTCCTAAAATGGCAAAGAAAATGGTTACCCTTTTTGAACGCTGGGTTTTGCTCACTCATGAGTACTAAATCCATTGCGAGATTGTTGTCAATGTAAGAGAAAGCTAATAATTTTTAGGGTTAATCATTTTGCTAGTATTTTCATTTAACATATCAATATCTAGATAAATGAAAATGATGGACCTAAGCCAATGACAATGAAGAAAAAAAGCAGTTGTTATGGATCCATATGGTACCCACCTACATTATAGGTTATTCATGAATACAATAAACACTTGTTGAGATTTAGATATTTGGGTCAACTAAAATTTTAAGCACTTGGTGGCAAAACAGAACTTGTTGTCTTTGTGGTTTAAGAATTTATGAAGTCCTGGTGACTATTTTTGTTTCATCCCAGTTGTTTTGATACTCCTGCTTATTTCTCCTAAAGATTTATGAGCACAGAGAAGTCTTTAAAATTTCTCAAACCCTTGACCTTAATAGCAGCTGCTTAGTGCTTACCTTAAGTAAAATTTTTCAACAAGAGGATTTGAGTTCTTGCAAGTTTAAATGAATATTTTTTGGTTGCTGTATCTGAAATTTGATATTCTATGTGAACTATTTGAGTATTTGACAGTTGTAATTCCCTCATGACTTTTGATGTTTTTTATGATGGCAATAATATTTTCTTTGGATTGACAACAGGAGAGAAGAAGAGTATTAATTCAGAGTTATGGCATGCTTGTGCTGGACCTCTGGTTTCTTTGCCTCCGGTTGGAAGTCTCGTAGTTTACTTCCCTCAAGGCCACAGTGAGCAAGTATGCCACCTTTTTTTTTTTCCACTCCTTTTATTTTATTCAAGATACAACAATTTCTGGATTCAGATTCTAATGGAACTTTTCAACAACTAAAAATTTCAGGTTGCAGCATCTATGCAAAAGGAGACTGATTTCATACCCAACTACCCGAACCTTCCTTCAAAGTTGATTTGCATGCTTCATAATGTCACCCTGCATGTATGAGAGTCTCAACAGTCACGCTACTGTTTTAAATTAATTAAATTTTATGGACTTCTTATGCATATGTTTATATTTTTTAAACAGGCGGATCCTGAAACTGATGAGGTCTATGCACAGATGACCCTTCAACCTGTAAACAAAGTAGGTCAATGGTTCAATTTGAGAATTAATATGTACACAATCAAATTATGTCTCTTTTGACATGTAATCATGAGCACATATAGAGCTTGTTTTTGAAGTATCTGTTCTACAGTATGACAAGGAAGCTCTACTGGCATCTGACATGGGCCTCAAGCAAAGTAGACAACCTACTGAATTCTTCTGCAAAACTCTTACAGCTAGTGACACTAGTACGCATGGTGGATTTTCAGTACCTCGTCGAGCAGCTGAGAAGATCTTTCCACCTCTTGTGTGTATCAATTTTTGGAATTTTGATTTGTAATTTCAAGTAGATAATTCCATCTAGTACATTCAAAATCTTTTTCTTTCATTTCTCATCACAATGTTCTTTGATAGGATTATTCAATGCAACCTCCAGCTCAGGAGCTAGGAGCTAGAGATTTGCATGACAGTTCGTGGACATTTCGGCATATTTATCGCGGTATTGATCCCTTCAAAACTTTCCTCCTCCTCTGAAATATAATCCATAAATGTTCCATTATGTTCATTGTTTATACCAAGAATTTGCATTAGATGTTTGTATGAGTTGGATTGTTGAATTCAGGTAAGATACATTAAAATTGTATAGTGCATTAATTGCAGGCCAACCAAAAAGGCACCTGTTGACTACGGGTTGGAGTGTCTTTGTTAGCACAAAAAGGCTCTTCGCTGGAGATTCTGTTCTTTTTATAAGGTATGAAATAGATGTTTGATCAAATGAAAAATTTCAGCTAGATTATTTTCCTTTCTTGTAGCTAATCTGAAATAATCTGATTCGGTGTAGAGATGAAAAATCCCAGCTTCTCTTGGGTATAAGGCGTGCTAATAGACAGCAGCCAGCTCTCTCTTCATCAGTCATATCTAGTGATAGCATGCATATTGGAATTCTTGCAGCTGCAGCTCATGCTGCTGCAAATAACAGTCCATTTACTATATTTTACAATCCAAGGTACAGCTGTAAGATGTTCAAGTTGTCATTACTATTATGTGATGAAGACAATCCAATAAGTTTCTGTGACAGGCTCTGACAAAACACATTTAATTCTAATAGGGCTAGCCCGTCTGAGTTTGTGATTCCCTTAGCCAAGTATAACAAAGCAATGTATACTCAAGTTTCTCTTGGCATGCGATTTAGAATGATGTTTGAGACTGAGGAGTCAGGAGTACGGAGATACATGGGTACAATTACTGGTATCAGTGATTTAGATACTGTGCGATGGAAAAATTCTCAGTGGCGTAACCTTCAGGTATTCTTTGGCCTTCTGCACTGGGTATGGCCTTTTTTGTTTTGCTATGTGCATATGAGTGGATGATGATTTGGATTTGGTAAAATCCATGGCATTGGTTAACAAGTAGTTAGTATGTCAGTATGTTGTGACTTATAGGGTCTTTTGTGCATTACTTCTGCTCTTAGAAATAAGCTTCATGGTTGCAGTATGCAAGTGTTTAGCATAGATAAGACATATATTGCATTCTGAAAATTTCTAGAATATAAGGGCTTGAGAACATGGCAATTTCTCTACCTGGCCTTATTCTCTAAATATATGCTATTGTTGGGTGGTTAATTTGTATTTAGTCATGCTATTTAATTTTAGACCCCTCAAGGGTAAGGCATTTCTGTTGTACATGCCTGTTTTATTCTTTAAGGGCTCATCGAGGTGTGTATCCATCCATGCTATTGAAATAGCTCTTAGTTGATATGTGTTGAATCCAAAATTTCTGATGTTGTTATCTTCTGTATTAGCTTACATAGCTGATCAACATTTGCATTTTTGATAGGTTGGATGGGATGAATCAACAGCCGGTGAACGGCCAAGCCGAGTGTCAATCTGGGAAATTGAACCTGTTGTAACTCCTTTCTACATATGTCCACCTCCATTTTTCAGACCCAAGTTTCCAAGGCAACCAGGGATGCCAGGTAACCATATTTACCATTTAGCTAGATTCTCTATTATGTTCTGAAAGAGCAGCCTCCCTCTCTCTTCCTCTAAATGTGCCATTATGGTGTGTGTGGAAAAATAGGTTTGCCTTTGAAAGAAGTATGGTTTTCAATTTTTCATGCCTAATACATAAATTGTGTCAACAAACAAGTTTTTGTAAAGAAATGGTTTAAAGAAACTTGGATCATTATGGATCTAACATAATGAAAAGGATGAGTTTTGCCTTGGATATGAGAACTTTTTAAGAACCAATTTGTGTTGCTTATCCAACATTTTGTTGAATCAATCTATTGTGAATTAGTAACCTAATTTTGTAGGTGGTGAATTTGGAACTTACACTTAATTATAGTAATAGTATGAAATACTCTCTCTATCTCAGTATCTCCTCATGCTGTTTTTCGCATGCGACTTAATAAAAAATGGCGTGTGTTGTGTGGGTGGTGGTGTGGGGGGGAGGGTTCTGTGAATTCAAGACTAGCATCTGGCAAAATCTGTTTGCAAAACCTCCCCTGCCATGTATGATATGTTCCTTAATTGTGATCTTTGGAAGTATTTTTACAGATGATGATTCTGACATAGAGAATGCTTTCAAGAGAGCCATGCCCTGGCTTGGAGATGAGTTTGGCATGAAGGATGCCCCTAGCTCAATCTTTCCTGGTTTGAGTTTAGTACAGTGGATGAGCATGCAGCAAAATAATCAGTTTTCAGCTGCTCAATCTGGACTTTTCCCATCAATGGTTTCTTCAAATGGCTTGCATAATAACCTTAATGCTGATGATCCATCTAAATTATTGAGTTTTCAAGCCCCTGCAATGTCTGCGTCAAATCTCCAGTTTAACAAAGCAAATCCACAAAACCAGGTTAGCCAGTTGCAACAGTCACCTGTTGCATGGCCCCAACAGCAGCATCTGCAGCAATTATTACAGAATCCTAATAGCCAACAGCAGCAGCAGCGGCAGATGCAACATCAAGAACTACATCAGCTGTCCCAGCAGCAGCAACAGCAGCCACAACAGCAACAACGACAACTGCAGCAACAACAACAGCAGCAGCAGCAGCAGCAGCAGCAGATATGTCATCCAGCTCTTGTAAACAATGGTGTAGTTGCCCCTAACCAGATCCCAAATCAAAGCTTGCAACAACCAGTTGCATACTCTCAGCTTCAACAACAGCAAATACTCACAAGCAATACCCAATCACAGCAGAGTATCAACTCTAATAGTAAAAGTTCATTGCACATGACATCCCTACCACTAGACTCACAGTTTCAACAACAAATTGAACCGCAACCAAATCTCTTACAAAGGCACCAGCAGCAGGCACAGTTACAACAGTCCCCACTACCGTTGTTGCAACAAAGCCTGTCACAGCGAGCACAGCAGCAGCCACAAATGCAACAGTTGTCACAACAATGCCTTTCAGAGCAGCAGCTTCAATTTCAACTGCTACAGAAAATGCAACAGCAACAGCAACAGCAACAGCAGCAGCAGCAGCAACAGCATCAGCATCAGCATCAGCAATTGCTCTCCCCAGCAAGCTCAATTTTGCAGCCTCAGCTGCTACAGCAACAGCAGCCCAATCAGCAAAACCAGCAAGTACAACAGATTCCTTTGTCTCAACATCAGCAACAACAACATCAACAGCTAAGCAGCACTAGCTTCTCAACAGAAAAGCTTCTCAATGGTAATAGCTTCTCAACTTCTGCACTGATGCAATCACAACAGATTCCTGTGAACCAGCCCCAAAGCCAGCACAAGCCACTTACAGCAATCAGAGCTCATTCTGGTCTTACAGAAGGAGATGCTCCTTCATGTTCAACCTCACCTTCCACTAATAATTGCCAGGTTTCCCCATCCAACCTTCTGAATAGAAACCAACAGGGATCAGCCATGTTGGTGGGGGATTCATTAATCGAGCCTCCAAGTAATCTGATTCAGGAGCTGCAGAGCAAGTCCGATATACGGATTAAACATGAGTTGCCCAGCTCAAAAGGACCAGACCAGATAAAATATAAAAGTACCATCACTGATCAGTTGGAAGCATCCTCCTCAGGGACATCATATTGTTTGGATGCTAGCATCCCGCAGAACTTCCCAATCCCAACCTTTGGTTTAGAGGGTGATGTTCAATCACATCCTCGGAACAATCTTCCTTTTGCAACTAATATTGATGGGTTGGCACCTGACACTTTGTTGTCAAGGGGGTATGATTCTCAAAAAGATCTTCAGAACTTGCTTTCTAATTATGGCGGTACTCCAAGAGATATTGAGACAGAGTTATCCACTGCTGCAATCAGCTCTCAGTCATTTGGGGTGCCAAACATACCTTTCAAGCCCGGATGTTCAAGTGATGTTGCTATCAACGATGCTGGAGTTTTGAGCAACGGATTGTGGGCTAATCAGACTCAACGTATGCGAACATATACAAAGGTTTGTTGATCTACCTTCTCTTGTCTTAGAAATGCTTTGCATTGGTAGGTCGATTTTCCTCTAAATTTAACATGGTTTAGGTACATCAATGTATTTTGCAAGTCAGCAAAGCCTTATAACCAGAAGGAGATTGTTTTGAAACCCAACTGCCAACTGCACTGACCTTCAAAGTTGATCTGTGCATGCTTCATTATGTCACACTGTATGAGAGAACGTACAAATCTCCACTGTTTGAAAAAACTACCATGAAATAATGAAATCATATGCTACAGTGTTCTTACGCATGGCTAGTTGACTACCTAAGCAAAAATTTTATTCCAACTCAACAATCCTTTTTCTCATGTATTTTTTTTTTAATCTTCCTCTAGATGCATTGCATAATAAAATAGATTTGGTAATTTCTGTAACTTGAATTTAAATGGAATTCTAGATTGAAGGTGGGGTTTTACTTTCATGTATAGTTAAAGCATCTTATGCAATTGCACTTTATTGTCCATTTGACAAATATTACATTAAATATTTTGCACTGGAATGAGTGATTTGGATTAGAACTTGAAATACATTGGGTGTTTTCATTTTGTTTTTCTATGACATTCTCAAATGACTTACACTGCTCCATACTCTTGAAGGTTCAAAAGCGTGGCTCTGTGGGAAGATGCATTGATGTTACCCGTTACAAAGAGTATGATGAGCTCAGGCATGATCTTGCCCGCATGTTTGGAATTGAAGGGCAGCTAGAAGATCCTCAACGGACTGACTGGAAACTTGTTTATGTGGATCATGAAAATGATATTCTTCTTGTTGGGGATGACCCATGGGAGTATGTCCAGACCTCCAAGTTTACTTTATTTACAGTATTTTGGTCATTCCATTTATTTGTTTCTTAACTATCGTTCTCTAACTGCTCACAGGGAATTTGTAAGCTGTGTTCAGAGCATAAAGATATTGTCCTCTGCTGAAGTACAGCAGATGAGCTTGGATGGAGATCTGGGTCATGTTCCAGTGCTCAACCAAGCTTGTAGTGGGACTGACAGTGGTAATGCTTGGAGACCATATGAGGATAATTCTGCTGCATCATTTAATCGATAAAGTTCCATAATTGGGGATGAACTGGTTTTCAGGCGCAGGTTTGGATTCTTTAATCCTTTCGAGAATCTAGTTGGCTTCTTCCAGCTCTAATGGAAGATGTCAAAGGAGCCTCCATCGCCTCCCTCTTTCCTAATAGAAGTAGTTGTTTGGTAGCAGGGGATATATTGTGAATCATGACAGCAGAGAAACGAAAATGTTATTGATCCTCCTCCCATAAACAAAACACCAAATTCTACCGGGGGAATTTGTTTTAGACGAAGTGGTACTGGGTGACCTAGAGCTCAATGTAGCAACATTTATTCTACTCTTGATCATTGCAGCCACTTTTGTAGCTGCTGTTGCCTGTTAGCCCAAATGGGCACTTTTTTTTTGCAAGATGCGTTAGGAAAAAGTAGATGGTGTATGATATAGTCCTTAACCTATTAATTTGACATTCAATTTCATGGCTATTTGTATATGCTAAGATAGAGACAAATATGCAACAGAATGTGAAGTAATAGTTGTTGTATGAGTATGACTCTCAAGCAGATATGAAATGATGCACCTTTTGGTGCCATTTCTAAGTTTTGTAACCAGTGCATGCTCTCTTTCTAAACTGATGATTGTTACAAGCAGTTTCATCATCAAGGAAGAAAATCAAAATGCAATTATGGTTTTCTTTCAATAACACAGTATTGCTCTCCGAGGTGTTTCATAGTGACATAGTTTAAAGATATGGGAAGCAGGAAAATTGCTTTGGTGTTGGACAAAAGGGTCTGTATCTTTTGCCTGAAAGCAAGGAAACGGGGAAATCATTTTGATAATCTTCCCTACTATTCCATTTTCTTTCTTTATTCCTGACTAGCTGGAGAAGTACAATTTAATTCAAGCAGAACTAAAGCAAGCAGATAAAGTTTATGCCACTAACAAAACGATAATCACTTCTTTTATAGTTTATAGTACAGAATAAAGGATATGCCAATACAACTAAAAAATTAAAAATTAAAAAAAAAATAAAATAAAATAAAAAAAGAGAAAAAAATAGGCAAGTAGAAAAGAGTTTTATCTTGAATGGGACCATTTTCATCCTTTTGCAACCGTTAATCCTGAACCACATGACAAACCTCAAAAGTAAAAAAAGTAACAAAACCCCTCCTCTCCCCTGCTTCAAGTATAACCATATAAGGGAAATGTTAACCAATAGTTTTTATATGAAGAATAATAAAATAATAAATGTTATTAATAGCTTTTATATTTCTCAGGAAAATGATGTCAAAATTTTCCTATTATGGTTTATAAACAACCTTAAGGATATCTGTTAACATGACGCAATAATAAAAAGCTAAGTGATGGGAACAAGGGAAAAAGGAATAGAATCTTGAACTTGCTAGCAGCTTAGGTGAACTTGAATTTACCTTTAAATTTATAGGTATTAACTATTAAGGTGGCTAGTCTTGTCCTCCACGTCAAAGTTCCCAAAATAAACAATCATTTCATTGTGTTTGACAAATCATTGAACTGATCATATCCAATATTTTCTTTTTACCTAGATTAAAATCAAGTATGGTTGGGAATGACTCATTTTTATGGAAATATATCAGGTCCAATTTTGAACAACTTTCCTCTGACAAATTTTTTTACCTAACTGGCTATAATCAAGAGGTAGAGTAGAGTTGTCGCTCTCTGTGGTCCTAGGATTTTCTCTCTAGTCCTACAACCCAGTGGAGCTTTTCTGTCCCTGTCACAGTACAGGTTTCCTAGTCTCCCTCTAGTTTCCAGCAACTGGTAGGGTCTCCAAGACAGTTTTTTTCATTAGAACACAACCTGCCCTTCTCTCACACACTATACAACACACCCACAATGGAATCCCTTAAGGGATTATGGGAAAAATTCTCCCTCCTCGACGATGAAGAAAATGGAATGGAATGCATAGAAAAGGCTGTAGCTGCGAACTTCATCCTTGCAGCAAAGTTCTTGACGAAGCGAATTGTGAATGTGGAATCAGTCGCGCGCACTTTTCGACCACTGTGGAGATCGGAAAAGGACTTCCAGATCAAGGACCTGGGCGAAAACATTTTGTTCTTCCATTTTGAAGATGAGTGTGACTTAGACAGGGTAATCGAGCATGAGCCGTGGACATATGACAAGCACTTGGTTATTTTTGAGAAAGGTGGTGGCCAATGTCCCCATATCAGCATTAGCCTTTCAATACACTTCCTTTTGGATCCAAATTCATAACCTTCCAATACACTGCCTCAATCCAGAAACCCGAGATGAAATAGGAAGCTCGTTGGGTACCACTCTCCTCAAGTTTCCGTGGTGCAATCTTCCCAAGCAACAGTCCCACGCAGTTTCAGCTTTCCTTCCAACAAGTTAAAGTTGATTTGCTCCTTCACATTTCACTCTCACGTGTACTAAGATTCTAATTGGAAACTTGGAAGGCGAGATAAATTAGTTGGGTGTAAGATTGAAAAGTTTGGACATAATTATTAATTAATTTTTTATTTTCAATAATATTAATAAGAGTAATGTTACCGTCACAAATTATTTTATAATATTTTTATAAAATGTTGATGTGGCCAATCTCTTATTAGTTTTTATTTAGACCCATCATTAATATCATTTTTTCATTTACTAATAATCAATTACCACATAAACAGTTTGTAAATTTTTTTTTGTAAAATAGTTTGTATCTCTAATATTATTCATATTAACAAATATATAGAAGATAGAGTATCAATTATCAATGATTCTAGTCTTTTTTTTTATATAGAGTATCAATTATTTTTTAACAAATTTTATTTCAAAACTAGTTTGAAAAGAAACTCTTCAAATTTTTTATATGTCTTTATATTAAGTGTGAATTTTAAAATTCTAGCACCTGGATTACATGTGCTTATTATATACTCCGTACTTGCAAAATTTTAATAAAATAAAAAATTAATTGTTATGTCATTAAAAAAAGTTATAATTTCAAGTTTTTGTGATCTAAAATTGTGTATAAAAAAATAAGTTTATTAATCGAATAATAAATAATATCTTATTTAAATAAAATTTAATATACATATTAAAAACATGAAATTCAACCATTAAATTTTCAAAATCCACAAAATATATATATATATATATATATATATCTGAAAGTAAAATAACATAAATCCCTAAAAAGTAAGAAATCCCTCTTCCTTGAAGTTCCTTGGTGCAATCTTTCCAACCAACAGTCCCACACGGTTTCAGCTTTCCTTCCAACAAGTTAAAGTTGATTTTTCCATCACATTTCACTTTCACGTGTAGGAAGATTCTTAGAAGAAACTTGAAAGGTGAGATTTTTTTTTTTTTGGAGAAAAGAAAGGTGAGATAAATTAGTTGTGTTAAGATCGAATAGTTTTGACATAATTATTAATTGATTTTAAATTTCTAATAACATTAATAAGAGTAATGCTATAGTTACAAATTATTTTACAATATTTTTATAAAATGTTGATGTGACCAATCTCTTATTGGTTTTGTCTAAGCTTATTATTACTGTTACTTTTTATTTACCAATAATCAATCACCACATTAGTAATTTGTAAATTTTTTTGTAAAAGAGTTTGTATCTCTAGTATTATTCATGTTAACAAATATATAGAAGATAGAGTATCAATTGTCAATGATTCTAGTATTTTTTTTTATAGAGTATCCGTTATTTTTTGACAAAGTTTATTTCAAAACTAGTTTGGAAAGAAACCCTTCAAATTTTTTATATGTCTTTATATTAAGTGTGAATTTTAAAATTCTAGCATCTAGATTACATGTGCTTATTATATCTTCCATGCTTACAAAATTTTAATAAAATAAAAAATTAATTGTTATGTCATTAAAAAAATTTAAAATTTCAAGTTTTTATGATTTAAAATTGTGTATAAAAAAAAAAGTTTATAGATCGAATAATAAATAATATTTGATTTGAATGAAATTTAATATACATGTTAAAAATATAAAGAACATGAAATTTAATAATTAATTTTTTAAAATTCACAAAATATATATATATATATATATATATATATGTATATCTAAAAGTGAAATAACATAAATTCCTAGAAAGTAAGAAATCCCTCTTCCTCAAAGTCTCCGCTATGCAATCTCTCTAACCAACGGTCCTACACAGTTTCAGCTTTCCTTCCAACAATTTAAAGTTGATTTGTTTCGTCACATTTCACTTTCACGCATGGTTATTAAATTCATACCAGACGTTGACTTGATTTATGAGCTGGGTCACTAGTTCAACCAGTGAGTCATCAGTCAAATTGCAGGGTCAAATAAAAAAAAATTTAAAAATTAAGTTTATGAAAGCATAACCTGAATATGTAATTTTCTTTTTAAAGGCATATGCCTAAATTAAACTCGCCATTATAATTCAAAATCAATATTTCATAGCCAATAGCATTGGAAGAAACAAACAAATTAATTTATAATTGTCAGTAAAGTTAAGGCCAGCTAAAACCTAAAGCAACAGACAAATTCAAAGCAACAAAATGGTTAAAACCCAAAGAAAAAACAATGCCACACACTCACACTGTACACAACAACAACAAAATTATCAAAAGTTGCTTTAAACTAAAAAGCAAACAAGATATAAAGTATAAAAAAGAAAAACACCTAAACAAAAGAAGATAGTTGGTGGCATAGAGTTATATGGTCATACTTACATGCTAATTGTTGGCCAAGTACATCTATTTAGACTTCAAAGCATAAAAAATTTATGCACAATAGCAACTCGTAGCAGTAAGTTTTGAGAATTGTGAAAACTGAAAAGTGACGGTACACATACAAACAACAAAGTACAAAGTGTGAATTTGCCCCTAATCATGTATTGTTTGCTTTGGGATGGGAAATGATTGACCTACGTCCAACCCGCACGAATTTGCTCAATCCCACATTGGGGAGAGACGCCTCCCACCTTTGCCTTATAAGCCTTCGGCCTAAGGAAGGGCGTACCGTAGGCCCTTCCTTAGGCCAAAGGCTTATAAGACAAGGGTGGGAGGCGTCTCTCCTTGATGTGGGATTGAGCAAATTCATACGAGTAGGACGTAGGTCGATCCTTGCCCATCCCAAAGCGAACAATACCTAATTGGGAGCCGAGACGAGATCACACACTATGTTACACCCTTCTTTAGGCCAAAGGCTTATAAGGTAAGGGTGAGAGGTGTCTTTCCCCAGTGTGGGATTGAGCAAATTCGTGCGGGTGAGACGTAGGTCAATCCTTGCCCATCCTAAAGCGAACAATATCTGATTGGGAGCTGAGACGAAAGTCCTCCCACAGTGGATCTATTAATGTAATTTTACACAATTCACAAACTTAACCAGGTTAATAAAACCCAACCGGGTCACATGGATTGTTTAAAACCCACCAGGTTGCACGAATTTTAACCAGGTCACATACTTTTCCGATCTAATTGATCACCCGGCCCGGTCAATGCATTGGGTCACCGGTTTGATCAGCCAGACTAGGTTTAATAACACTGCTTTCACATGTATGAAGATTCTTATTGGAAACTTGAAAGGTGAGATAAATTAGTTGTGTTAAGATAGATTTTTTTTTTTACATAATTATTAATTTATTTTTTATTTCCAATAAAGCCACAAACTATTTTACAATATTTTACAAAATGTTGATGTGGTCAATTTTTTATTAGTTTTCATCTAGGCCCACCATTAATATCACTTTTTCATTAACCAATAATCAATCACTAACATCAGTAGTTTATAATTTTTTTTTGTAAAATAATTTATATCCCTAGTATTATTAATATTAACAAATATATAGAATATAGAGTATCGATTGTCAATGATTCTAGTCTTTATTTTTTTTTTTTTATAAATCTTTTTAGAGTATCAATTGTTTTTTAACAAAGATTTTCTCAAAACTAGTTTGAAAAAAAACTTTTCAAATTTTTTATATGTCTTTATATTAAGTGTGAATTTTAAAAATCTAGCATCTGAATTACATGTGTTTATTATATCCTTGCGCTTGCAAAATTTTAATAAAATAAAAAATTAATTGTTATGTCTAAAAAAAAGTTAAAATTTCAAGTTTTTGTGATCTAAAATTGTGTATAAAAAAATAAGTTTATTGATCGAATAATAAATAACATTTGATTTGAATGAAATTTAATATGCATATTGAAAACATAAAGAACATGAAATTCAACAATTAAATTTTGAAAATTCACAATATATATACATATATATATGAGAAATTTGAAGAATTTTTCTCCAAACTAGTTTACGGAGAAACTTTGTTCATTCTTATTATTATACTAAAATTTAACCAAACAAAAAGTACCCAAAAAATGATGCTAGGTAATTGGTGAATTTCTTATTTTTTTTAATCAATTCAAATTAATTCATGGGTTCTAATTTACTTAAACAATAAAATTTTTTTTTCCTCAAATAAAGGATTTATGTTCAAATTCTGCCTAAAATCATTGATCTAAAATCAAATTTTAAATTTCTAATGGGAACCTTTTAACCACAATTGTCGATCCAAAATCAAATTTTAAATTTTTTACAGAAACCATTTAACCACACTATGACATCCTTACTAAGGACCAATTGACACTCCAAATTGAGCTTTTTCCTGAAACCTGAAATAACTAATTTAAAAATTATTTCTCTAGTTTATACTATTGTTTTGGCAATAATTAAAATGAAAAATAGAACAAGGACCAAAGCATAAGTTTAATAATTGCTCTCTTCTCCTTTCATTCGATTAGTCTATTCTATTATGTTCAAGTTAAAATCATTTTTTTACTTTATCAAAAACTAAAAAATTAAAAGCATTTTTAATTTATGTTATTTTATTTTCAGATATATATATATATATATATATAGGTGTGCAAGCTTTGGGCCACAGTACTACTTGTTGGGTCATTCCAAGTTTCAACATCATTCTTAGGCTTTATGGACTTTGACTGTCAATACCTTCTAAATTTCCCGAATAGAGGAGAGAGATCAAAAGGTAATCTAAAACAATAAAACACAGAAAACACGTATTCAACAAATTTCAAAATAGCAATCAAGAAAAACAATGAGACCAGATTCTCTCGTGTGTACAACAGAGCAGGAGATACAATAATTACATATGCACACAACTACAAATTTAAAAAAAATAATTTGGTCAGTGCCAAAACTTTCACACGTGTAGGAAAACCCAGATTACAAAAACATTTCTAGTAAAAAAAAAAAAAAATCTAACTCTTTGATGCTTTGTTGTGACTTGTTACTATAGTTATAGTTCTGCAACAATATGGGCAGTCACCACAAGTTCGAAGCCAGGGATCCAAGCAGGCAGAGTGGAAGCTGTGGGAACATGGCAAGCGTATAAGTTCGTCACCCTCCACGAATGTATGAATGTATCAAACAGCAATTAAACAAGTCCCTTTTTTCCCAGAACAGTAACCTATAGTAAAGCTGATAATGTCTTCAATTTAAATGTCCAAATACTAAGCAAGATACAACAAAGTAGTTCAGGTTATATGGGATACCCAAAATCATTTTTTAAATCCCAACTAAAGAAAAATCATTTCCACTTTCTTTGACTTCCCATAGTTTCCTGAAGCTTATTTGCTAAATTTGAGGCAAAAAGATAAAAGTCAACTTATTTTTAAAAAACCTGGGTTTTTTTTTTTTTTTTTTTGGAACGAGAGTTTTTTTTAGAAAAAACCTAAGACAAAATCCTAACATACACCCAGTGCTATCTAGCAAAAAATTATTTTAAAAAAAAATATGGTTGATTTCCCCTGTAAGATAATATAGCCTTTTTTCCTGATGATAAGTAAAATGATAACACAGCTTATTTCGATTTCCATTTTATTAATAAAAACATTTTTTACCCTCTTAAAAAGGTGCAGCACTGCAGCTATACTAACACAGATCATATAGGATTCAGATATGAACCAAAAAGGCAAGCCATGACTGGAGCGTGCATCTTGTCCCTTTAAGGATAGTTACATGTACTAAAGACAGCTCTACCACTAATCTACAATAACTAGGCAAGCATATTGGAATTCAAACTTACAGGACAAAGGGAGGAAAGGTAGAATGAAACAAAAGGAAACATAGGAAGCTAACCTATTTCTCACATTGTTTGTATGACTTGAAAATTCACTGAAGACGAGCTTCAGAAACTCTAAATTGGGCTATTACAAGCTTTAGTCCAAATACATCTAAATAATAAATCAAATTTAAAAAGGTTATAATCACCAGAAATAGGCCTCCTAATATGGTGATGGAACTATCACAGACAAACTATCCACTGTAAGCACGCTCATATATAAATAAAAGAAAGTTCTTCTAAAGAGACTAAAATTTTAAAAGCATCAAAGTGAAGGTTCATCAGTTCAGTTAAACTTCAAAGTAGGAAAGATTACAAATATATATACTGAGTAAACAACCACCTTGCCAGTTTTGTAATGTGACATGTCTGCAATGCAATATCTTCAATGAGTTAAAGGTAGTGAATGAACAAAAAACAGTTTCTACGTATAATATGGTAGTAGCAACCAAACAATTAGAGATCAGGCTCTCAAATTTAAAAAATCAAAACAAGTAGAAGAAATATCCCAGCAGGCAAGCAAAAAGGATACTAAAAGCATGTCCATTTAATTTGTTCTTTCCATTGCAGAATATGAGACCTTAACCAATATACCTCATGGTCAAAGTACGTTCACCTAAAGTTATCAAAGGTATGCTCATGAATTGCAGTTACCATATAATTGTTACCTCACATGCTACTCAGTTGTTTTATGGATCAATGAAGTGAAATGACAGAAAACGGAGGATAGAGGAAAGCAAGGAATAGCTAATATGAAGTGAGCAAGTATGCATTTGCATGAGGACAGGTATGTGAATCCACTGGCAATGAGTCAGGCTCACTTGTGGCAGTGATGAGTGATGTTCTCTAGGCAGGTTTTTCTTGCCATTCCATAAGAATTAAATGGGTCACTATAACCCAGTTTTTACACATAGAGGTCCATCTAAAAGTGGAGTCAGAGAAGAAATATGGATCCATCATCAGACCTGAAAATATGGTATCAGATTGAACAATTCAATACTTTCAGAACTTCACCATCAAAAGCATTGGTGGCAGTCAATCTTGGTATTGCGCAGATGTATCTTGACAATTTTGGCATAAACATATTATTGATGACAAAAAATAGATAATAATTTTCATGTAATGTCCAGACTCACCCTTGCAAGCAGCACAGCTCCAGGAAGCCATCCTCATTTTCAATCAACCTTGGCCTCCTTGTGCTGCTTAAATTTTCTGTGTTGGCACTGTTGCTTGAAACAAATTGACTTGTACTTTGCTCTGGTCGAACTGCCACACACTCCTTATCAAGCCAACACAATATAGAAAATGAGGGGAAAAAAAGTATGAAACTCTAGGCACTGAGCCACTGTAAAGATTGATTTTGAATCTCATGCTTTCACCACACTGAAACATAAAAAAAAAACACCATTATGACTTAGTATCCCAGGTTCATTTTTTAAGGAAAGTATTTTCTCCCCTGAAATTCACCCCAATAATATAGATACCAATTAAACATTGGGTCAAAGAAAAAACTTATATAAACACTCAAATGATGAATATGTCACAAACGAATCTCACATAACCAGTTGCTATTCCTCGTACTTTTCACTCAAAATATGTACCATGCAGAGATGGGAAAATAGAAAACTACAAAGAGAAGCAGCTCATGCCACCTATCTAATTTTATGCCCTTCTCCCCTAAAATTCAAAAAGTTTGTAGCTTACAAACAAAGTAACAAAACCAAAGTACTTCTAGTATTATTTATAGAAGAAATAGATAATGGCTCCTAACTAGATGTTCAGTGCATTGTGGCACATACTCTTCTCCAGGGTGCTTAATGGCTCTTGACTTGGGCTTTTATCTTTTGTAGTTGGGTCTTTACCCCTCAAATCAGGTTCAAGAATTTCTTTTGACACAAAATCAAAAGCATATTTGGTTAATTTACATGGAATAGAAATAGATATATTGCTTTTGGAAGAAACTTTGCTATTTACATGGAAATTAACAAATGAAGGAATTTAAACTCCCATGATTTAAAATCCTATTTATCACAAATTTCATTTTTTGGTTAATTCACACTTGATTCCAAAGAACCAGACCAAAAGTAGTGAATTATTGCTAAAATTGAGATCAAATTTCAATAAATTATCCAACACCAACCCAAAGAACCCTACCAATCCCCCAAAAATTATGTTGTTTCATCCTCGGAAGCAAAAAAATATTCCACTATTACATAGGTTGAAGAACAACTTGATGTGAAAGAACAAAACCTTGTTAGTAGGATTTCACACAGCAACTTAGCTCGGTTCTACACATTCAGTTTTTCAATCATCACTTCATAGTCCAACAATCAATAACAAAGACACATTTCAATTTCAGCAAAAGGGATTATTTTTGGTATGGATTATTTTTGCCAACTTATTTTTACTACTATTCATGGGTCACACTGCGTTTTTTCGTATTATTTATAGATTTCATTGCTAACTTATTTTACTATTCAACTTATTTTAATCACTTTTTGTTTTAGACTTTTCTAAGAAGTTAAGTAGAAACAATGCAAAACAATGACATTTTGTTTTAGAATTTCCTAAGAAGTTAGGTAGAAATTGAAAAACAAAGACTTTTTGTTTTAGAATTTCCTAAGGAGTTAAGTAGAAATTGCAAAACAATGACTTTTTGTTTTACAAAGGTCACTAAGCATTCACCTTCTGTTTGACTATGTAAAAAATAAATAAATAAAGTGATGCAAGTGTAGTGGTCTTTAGCGGTGGGGTTTCAAGAATTTTTTTTTTAGGGTGATTATTAAGAAACTTAATTATAAAAAAATATAATAAAAAGATAATTTCATATATTTAAAGGAAAAAAATACGTAAATATATAAAATTTTACAATTTTCTTCTATGAGTTTTTATATTTTGAAATTATTACATTAGTTTTATTATCAATGCTACAAAACTATATCTTCTTCAAATTTTAGTTTAATTTTTTTTAGGTTTTTTCTTTCTGTTTAAAATGACTTAATATATTATTAAGATAACCAAAGTTTAATTTTGTTGGACCTAAAAAAATTTAGAGTGGTCACAACTTTTTTTTAAGGATAGACAACTCATAAAATTTTTAAAATTTATATATATATGTATATGTAAGGACGCATTTCGTGGCGGACCGTAACAGTGTCGGGTTCGCACGTGAAAAGGCCCCTAACAATATCATTTGTAGAGCGTGGGTTTGGAAGGCTAGGCCTTGGTTGATAGGCGGTGGGTTTTTCACGGTGTTCGTACCAGTTTAAGTTTTCCTACACCCCTGGAGTCTTTCTCCTGGAGGTGGGCTGGGAGGCTCAGGTTTCTGGCCATTTTTCCCAACCCCCCCTCTTGGCGCACCTTCCTTTTTATTATATAGTCCGTCTTGGCTGATCCTGACCCTCCACTTGTAGGTCAGGCAGGAGCTTGTTTCTGTATCCATCCCATCAGCTGTCCTGTCTAACTTTCTATTAGTTGCATGGACCGACGTTCGCACCGCCCAAACGTCTTTTCTCATTAACCAGCTCTGGGTATTGGCAGGTGCATTTACTGAAGGGGGTCGGCCGCACTTTCCCTGGTCCGAGTTCACACCCTGCTTCCCTATGGGCCTCATTCCGTTCACATCCCTTTGAGGGGGCTATTTGGGGATTGCCTACACCAAGGTGTTGGTCTTCTTGTTGAAGCTATGGAATGCCGAGGACAGGGTAAGTTCTCAGCCGTTCCCCTTGCTACCTCGGCCACTGAGCATTTGTCTTCGGCAAGGTACCTCCTCGGCACGGGCCCTGGGCCCAGATAGAGTTTGGGCCGGACTGCAGAACTCTCGGACCCACAGTATATATATATATATATATATATATATATATATATAATTATTATTATTATTATTACTTTTCCAAGTCAGGTGGTCACAAACCCTACCTTCAACGTGGAGCCATCCTTGGTCTTTAGGAACCTTTCATAACTGATTCATGGTTGTATTTGGTTTTGAATATTTAAAATCAATAAATTTGAAGAACAATTGTTAATATAAATTTAATCACACATTATGATAAGAGTTTGGAGATTTTGTTCTTTTTTTAATACCAAAAAAAAAAAAAATCATTTGAGATATTTAAATTCTGAATAACATCTTACACATTGTGAGTTTTGTTGGGTGCATCATAGCACTGTAGGTCCGGCCCACACTTGATAAAACACCTCATTAAAGAGATGCTTGGACAAACCACAAAAGTCAGCCTATTTTCTTCTTGGGCAGTGACTTAGGCGTGTTGGACACGCTGGGGAGAAAAAGAAGAAAAGAAATGGCTTGATGCACTAGGCTCGGAATTTGGGGGAGAGCTGAAGAAAAAGGAAATTGGCTAAAGCAAAGTCAAGGTTAGTGAGATGCATTGATTGTGATTTGATGTGAAGAGTGTGAAAAGAAGGAAAAAAAAAAAAAAAAGGAAAAGAGGATGAAATATAAAGTAAGGCCATTCGGCCATTTGAAGAAGGGTGAAGAAGCCAAGTCCGAGCGGTTAGAGAAATTATAAGTGATGCTACCATTTCATTAAAAGAGTTTTACATATTTAAAATTATTGAGTTATAAATTTTTTAAAAATAGAAATTGATTAGTAAGAGTACTCACAGCAGTGGTGTTATATTGCTATATTACTATATTTAGCTCCTCAAACTCCGAAATCATACTCATAGCAGTGGAGCTAAATTTATAATTTTTAGCTCCATTGCTATAGTGCACATCTATCTATAGATGTGCACGGTTCATAAGAGCTAAAAAATATATATATTATTTTATTAAATTTCTCTCTCCTCTTCCATTAAAAAATATTTTCTCTTTCTTTCTTTTTCACTCTCTTTCCGGCTTCTCTTCTTTCTTCCTCTTTCCTTCTCATTTTTTTTTTCTCCCTCATCTACTCTCTACTGCCCGAGCCTCTCTACTCAGTCCGTTGCCGCCGATCGAAGTCCCAACCCAGTGCCAACCACTCTTTGCATTTCCCACAACTCCACCCCCTCTCTCTTTGCTATCTCATGCCCAGCGCCAACGTGGGTCTCTATCTTGCATTTTCTCTCTCTAGATCTCCACCTCAAAGGTCGAACCTCCGAGCTCCACCCTCTCTTTGCTATCTCATGCCCAACGCCGATGTGGGTTTGTGTTTGTGTTTTCCGATCTGTTGTGGGCAGTGTGTTTGTGGCAGTGGGCTTGTGTTTTCTGATGTGGCTGTTGTGGGGGCGGCAATGAAGATGGAGTGAAAGAGAAAGAAAGACAAAGCTGAAGTAGAAAAATAAAAATGCAAGCGAAGATAGAGTGAAGATAAAGAGGAATATACATGTGTGGAGGAGAAAAACAAAGAGTTAAAAAAAGAAAAAGAAAAAAGAAACGTGTATTTGGATGAAAATAATGGGAAAAATAAAATAAAGAATAATAAGAAACTAAAATTAAGAAATGTTACCACAATATTTTTGCAATAAATTTTAAGTGATAGGTTATTACTATATTGGTGAGAAAAAAATAATTTTTTTGATGTTGGCGGTTGCGGTGGTGGTGGTGGTTGCGGTGGTGATGGTAGTGGCTGTGATTGTTGTTTATTGTAGATAATATATTATTCTATCATGTGGTGGCGGTGGAAGAGTTGGTGGCGGCAGTAGTGGTAGCGGTAGTGATTGCGGTGGCGGTGGAAGAGTCGATGGCGGCGGCGGCGGCGGTGGCGGTAGTGACAGCGGTAGCGGTTGCGGATGGTTGTGATTGTTGTTTATTGTAGTAGATATATTATTTTATTGTAGGGGATATATTATTTTATTGTGATGTTTATATTATTTTATTATGTTGAAAGCTAAAATAGATCTACTGTTGCAGCACGTATGTAGGTAAAATAGATAAAGTAACTTTTGGTGGAGCTAAAAAGCTAAATTTTTAGTTCCACTGCTGTGGATGCTCTAACTCAGTAATTTTAAACAAGTGGAAGTCTTTTAGTGGAATGGTGGACAAGTAACGTGGTCCACCAGAAGACTGTATAATTTTTCTAACTATTAGAGAAATTATAAGGTTATTATGGTGGACAAGTGACGTGGTCCACCATTCCACTAAAAAACTCCTACTTACTTAAATTGTTGAGTTAGAATTTTTTTTAAACAGAAACTTATTACTGACTCAATAATTTTAAACAAATGGAAGTCTTTTAGTGGAATTGTGGACAAGTGACGTGGTCTATCAGGGGCACTGTATAATTTCTCAAGCAAGTGAGATTGAGGATGGTGCAGTCTTGAAGAATTGCATGACTGAGAGCAAGCAAAATATAAGAGAAAAATAGAGAGAATAAGAGAAAATTGTGAGAGACACACAGTGAAGAAGAGAGTAATGAGTGAAAAGAAAAAGAGAGTTTTTTCTTTACTCAAATTGTATCTCTAAGTGTTATAATTTCTATTTAATATAGTGAAATTATTCAGAGTTTGTCTCGTGGTTTTTTCTTCAAGGAAAAAGGGTTTCCACGTAAATCTTGGTATTCTTATGTGGTTGTGCTTGCTAAAATTCATTCACTGCTATATAGAATTTTTCCCAACAATTTAAAATCCATATATAATAAGTGTGTGTTTGGCTATAATTTAAAAAGCCAGCTTATTTTACTATTTATCTTATTTTTTTCTACTATTCATGGGCCTTACTGTAATTTTTGGTACTATTCGTGGGTATCACTGTACTATTTTAGTTAACTTTTACTTTTATCTACAGTACTTTTAACAAAAAGTTTTCAATTTCAGCAAAATAAACGAATCTCAAATAGACCCATAATAAGTGTGCATTTGGCATGGATAATTTTTTCTAACTTAGTGTTTGTTTATGTTATTATTCATGGGTTCTAGTTCTACTACACTTTTTAGTATTATTCATAGATTTTATTGCACTATTCAGCTAATTTTTACCTTTATCTACAGTATTTTCAGTAAAAAAATTTCAATTTTAGTAAAATAAGCGAATCCCAAACGGACAATAATAAATCTCAAATCTTTTCAAAACTTAAAAAAAAAAAAAAAAAAATTATCATTTCATACTTTATTTTGGTCATTAAAACAAAAGATTGAAATCCAAATCCTTGTCTTTGACATATTTTTGTTTGTCCGTTTTCCTTTGATAGAACTCTCTCTGTATCTTTGTATTAGCTGAAAGAGTTTTACTAGAAGAGTACCGATATTGTGACATTTAAAGGTATTACTGCTTCCATTTCACCCACCAATCCATATCTGTTGGTATCGAATCTTTGGGTTCAAGCAATGATTGCTTTCAGCTTGTTCTAGGTTCTAGCTCTAGCTACCTTATTACCAAACTTGCTTTAAAGTTGAATGAGATTCGAGGTTTAGATTTAGAATAAGTTGGTACTTTGAAAATCATAGCATATAACCCAATCCTATTCACCATGCAAAGAAAGTCACAAGACGGGGTAATTATATATATCATAGTATTTCAGCAAGTCTTCTACATGAGTCAATAAGATTACTCAAAAATAAATTGTCACAAACTTTTCATAATCGTAGCTCTAATTTCATGATTAATACTAGTCTAAGGCCTAGAATGGATTCAATTTTTAATAACTTATGGTCCACTATGCGTTGTAACACAGAGATGTGGAGTAAAGTGGGGATGCAATAGCTACTAATCATCACGAGTTGATGCCATTTTTTGTCACGCTCTCTGTTAGAATGTTATTCCTCATCTAACCTACATTCCTGTGTATATGTATCATTCTAATAAAAAGGAATTGAAGATGTCCCTTTAGAAAGCTCCAAAAAGAACGTTTATTTCTACGATTTAGCAAATTCGAAACATATTGAGATAAGATGGACACAAACAGATAGAATCAAATATTGGCTTGTTTGGTCACGCTCATTGCGTTTTGCTCATTGGTAAGTCTCATTCGGTCCATTTGCCTAACAGATTGGCAATAATGTCTTGGCCTGGAAAAGCTGATGTACCCAACTGAGAGAGTTTCATAAAAATACTGAAATCACAAGGTGGAACAATGGCAAAGGGAAAATTAACAAAATGAGGAATCTTGAAATTGACAAAAAAAAAAAATAGTAATAACAAATGTAAATAACGTAAAAGAGTAATTCATGGTATCTATTTTCAACAACTCAAAAATAAAGGTAAAATAAAATTAAAAATAATTTACAATATGCACATTCCTTGGACAAGTATACTATAAGAGCATCCGTAATTTTTTTTTTCTCGCCCTAGCCGCTCTCTGAGTTGCCCTAGCCGCTCTCTGGGTTGCTAGAACGTAGAACTTTGTTATCTTCCTAGGAATGATAACTCATTCCCTCTGTTAATCTTCCTTAGCAGTAGGGCCTTCCTGACCCCCGTGTTCCTCCCCATGTGGTCTGTGTTTTTCTCTTTACCCTTTCATTCTAGCATCAACACCATGGACGATATTCTTCAAGACTGGAAAAAATTATCCCTGACAGAGGAAGAGGACACAAAACTCAGTCTGTCAAAGTCGAAAAACCTTCCAGCAAGGAGTTTGTTTTGGCTGCAAAATTCCTTACAAGGAGAGCCCTGAACGTGGAAGCAATAGGCCGCACCTTTAAACCACTTTGGAGAGCCAAAAAAGAATTCAAGGTGCGTGAGGTTGGTGACCATATCCTTCTGTTCGTATTTGAAACTGAATCAGATGCAGTGCGGGTCCTTGCCAACGAACCTTGGACTTTCGACAAACATGTCGTTCTGTTACAGAAGTTTGACGGATCAACTCCGGCGAGATACTTGCGATTTACTAAGCTAAAAATCTGGGTACAACTTCACGGATTGCCGATGCGAATGCTTGATTTAGACACTGCAATCGAAATAGGAGAATCAATTGGCCAAGTAGTACCATTCGAAAACTCCAGTGATTTGGTTGGCGGTGACTTCCTATGCATCCAAGTAGAAATCAACATCTCGAAGCCTCTGTGTCGGGGTCGTCGAATTGCACTGGAAGATGACGAAGAGATCTGGGTTTCTTTCAAGTACAAGAAACTCCCTAATTTTTGTTATTGATGTGGATTAATCTCACATGATGGAAAGGATTGTGAACACTGGTTGGCAAAAAGAGACTTGGAAAAAACAGAGCCTCACGAATATGGACCATGGATGAGAGCACTGCCGTATAATCCTAGAAAAATTCCGTTCGTGGTGGTTCCTGGCATCGGCGATGGCTTGGGTGGCATCCCAAAGCCAACTCAACGTTCAAACCATGGAAAGTCCCTTGAAACGGTGATCAACTCCGCCGGGGAAGAACAGGTCCGAACTGGTTCAGGGAAGAAGGACGGCGCTGAACTGGATAATGGAGAAAAATGGGAAACACGTGACTCAAGGGAGCAAACCTCGCTGAATGGCTGAGAATCTCGCAACCCAATATCTGAGGTAAGTATCTCTAATTCCAATTTAACTGCCTGCCTTACTAATAATGCTGCCTTTGAAATGCAGATACAGGAACTTGACTTAGAAATCAATAAGTTTGATAAGCAAGAGGCACGTGTGGAAATTGACTCTGTAGTTGCACCATTAGCCACACCAACCAATGAGAAGCCTCTTACCCCGTCCATGCAAAATCATGAAGCACAAGATCAAGCACATCACGTGATGGACAACTCCCTTCCATTTGTTCAAGGAAGCAAATCTTTGCGGACTTGGAAAAGATTGGCAAGAGGCAATCCCATGGAGACTGACCCACCATAAAGCCCCACGGCAAAAAAGAGAAACAGAGAAGAAGAAGTAGAGTATCTTCCCGAGTTACCCGTCAAAAAATCACAGGTTTCAAAGGGAGAAAGCCAACAAAATCTAATGGCGGAGGCTGCTCAGCAATCCTGCCAAGCACAATGAGTTTTATAGTTTGGAACTGTCGTGGGCTTGGGAACCTGCGAACAGGGAAAGAGCTCGAGGTAGTGATTCGGGCAAAAGATCCCTCCGTTGTGTTTTTAGCCGAAACATGGGCGGATGAAGCTAGGCTAAAAGAAGTACGAAGAAGCATCAAGTTTGATAACATGTTTTATGTGGAAAAAAACCCTAGAGGTGGTGGAGGTTTAGCTCTTTATTGGAAAAACTCCATTGATGTTTGGGTGGATTCTTTCTCCAAATACCATATTGATTCCATAATCAACAAAGGCAGCGACGAAGCATGGAGATTCACAGGTTTCTATGGTGAACCGGCTACCAAGAGAATGGAAGCATGGAATAAACTGAGGTTGCTTAACACTAGACATAATCTTCCCTGGCTTTGTGCAGGGGATTTCAATGAAATCACAAAAAGTTCAGAGAAGTTGGGAGGAAATAATAGAAGTCAGGCTCAGATGCAACTTTTCCGGGATGTTATAGATGAGTGCGGATTCCTTGACCTTGGATATGTGGGAGAACAATTTATTTGGAGAAAACATTTTGCAGATGGTCATTCTCTGTAGGAAAGACTGGATCGTGGGATGGCTAACCATGAGTGGTTCATGAAATTCACAGGCACAAAAATCCACCATCTGCACTCAGACTCTTTGGATCACTCTCCTTTGTGGATCTCATTGGATGGGTTAGACATTCCATCTTATGCTAAACCATTCAGGTTCGAAGAGGTGTGGCTCTTCGATCGTGGGTGCTCAAATATTATTGAATCAGTTTGGTTGTCAAGAGGAGAAGAGGAGGATCATGTCCATGTCATGCATAATATTGATAGATGTGGTAAAGAACTCCGGAAATGGGAGCGGGAATGCTTTGGGAATGTCAAAATGGTACTGAACTGAAAGAGGAAGGAATTAAAGGAGGCTGAAAAAATAGCCATGAGAACTGGAAATAACCATCATGTTCGTGAGTTGCAAAAGGAGATAGCGGAACTGGTTGATAAAGAAAATAGACTCTGGTTCCAAAGAGCAAAGGTTACGTGGGCTAAATTCGGGGACAAAAATTCAAAATTCTTTCACAGCTATGCATCCCAGAGGAAGAGGAAAAACTTGATCCGAAAATTGAAAGATCCAAATGGCCGTGTGATGGACACTAATGAGGACATTGCTGAAAACCTGATACACTATTATCAGGACCTGCTTAAGTCAAATAATCAACCCTTCTGCCCCGTGGCTACAAACTCCATTCAGAAAGTTATCTCCGAGGATATGAATTCCATGCTCTCATCCGAATTCACTCTCTTAGAGGTAAAGCAGGCCATCAGCCAAATGGCCCCACTAAAAGCACTAGGACCTGATGGTATGCCTCCTCTCTTTCATCAGCATTATTGGAACTTAATTGGACATGATATTTCTCATTCGATGTTGCATTATCTTAATTCTGCATCTTTACCTGACCATCTCAATCACACTTTCATAACTCTCATTCCAAAAAAGAAAAATCCTGAATTTGCCTTTGAATTTAGACCGATCAGTTTGTGTAATATTTTGTATAAAATTTTCTCAAAAGTGCTAGCAAATAGACTTAAGAAAATTTTGCCTAATATCATTACTGAAAATCAGAGTGCTTTCACAAAGAGTCGACTTATTTCTGACAATATTTTGGTAGCTTTTGAATCTTTACATAGTATGCAGAGACACACAGGGAAGGATAGCTATATGGCTATTAAGCTTGACATGAGCAAAGCTTATGACAGAGTGGAGTGGGATTACCTGTCTTCAGTCATGGAAAAAATGGGGTTCAATGAACATTGGATCCGCCTTATGATGCTATGTGTCAAAACTGTGACATATTCCATACTGGTAAATGGGGAACCCAAAGGTATAATCACTCCAACAAGAGGCATTAGACAAGGAGACCCTCTCTCGCCATTCCTATTCTTACTTTGTACTGAGGGTCTCAATGGGCTGATCAACCAAGCCTCTCAACAGGGCCACATAAAGGGTTATGTGCTTTGTAGAAATAGTCCAAAACTAACCCATCTTTTGTTTGCAGATGATAGCTTGTTGTTTTGCAGGGCTACCATAGAGGAGTGCCAAAGAGTCCTGGATATTTTGGAAGTTTATGGAAGATGTTCAGGACAACAGATTAACCGAAGTAAGACAACGATCTTCTTCAGTAAATCTACTCGTGATGACATCCGAGATCAGATAAAGCTGGCACTGGGGGTTCTAGAAATTGTTCAGTATAAGAAATACTTGGGATTACCATCTCTGGTGGGCAGAAACAAAAAAGCAAGCTTCAATTACATAAAGGAGCGAGTTTGGAAGAAACTACAGGGTTGGAAGGAGAAACTCCTCTCACAGGCAGGAAGAGAAATTCTAATCAAAGCAGTTGTCTAAGCTATCCCAACCTACACCATGAGTTGCTTCAAACTCCCGTTGGGTCTTTGCTTAGAAATTGAAAGTCTAGTACGGAAATTTTGGTGGGGCCAAAAAGGTGAAAGGAGCAAAGTGCACTAGGTGAAATGGGAAACACTCTGCCTCCCAAAAAAGGAAGGTGGTATGGGATTTAAGGATCTAGCCAACTTCAACGATGCTCTCTTGGCTAAGCAAGCTTGGAGATTACTTCATAATAAGGACTCCCTATTCTATAGAGTCTTTAAAACAAAGTTTTTTCCAGATTGCAGAATCTGGGAAGCATAGGAATCTAGCACCGGTTCGCATGCTTGGCATAGCATCTTAAAGGGAAGAGATGTCCTTCTAAAGGGTGCAAGATGGAGGATTGGCTGTGGAGAAGCCGTGAGCATATGGAATGATGCATGGTTACCATCCTTAGAGCACCCACGAGTTTTATCTGATATTGTTTCAGGCTTTGAAAATGGGAGAGTGTCTGACCTCATCAATCCACTCACAAGAACATGGGATCACAACTTAGTGCATGGATTATTGTCACCGGATGAAGGTGATATAGTTCTTAGCATTCCATTGAGCCGCATACCTATGGAGGACAAGATCATTTGGCCCTTCACCCCATCAGGTAAGTATACTGTAAATTCAGGGTCAAAATTTCTAACTAAATCCAATTTTGTGCAGAATCCTTCAGCCAACCAGCAGCGGCAAAGTGGCATTTGGAACCAGGTTTGGGGGCTTAATGTTCCAAATAAAGTGAGGTATTTCATATGGAGAATGTGCAAGGAAGCGATACCATCAAAGCATAACTTAATGAGGAGAAAGATCTTAGTGGAAGATAAATGTGAGCAGTGCGGAATGGAGTTCGAAACGACGATTCATGCAGTATGGGAATGTACCAAGCTCGATGAAATATGGGAGGCTGTTCTAGGCTTTGAAGACCGAAGACAACATGCCATCTCAAATACTAGAGACCTGATTTCTGTTCTGCATGAGAAAAAGAAAAATCTGGAAATAATGGCCATGATAATGTGGACGATCTGGTACCATCGCAACCAGCTCCGAGTTAGTTCAAATGAGTTCCCTAGATCGCAGGTCCTCCAACAAGCAAATCAGTCCCTGGCAGCCTTCCAGCAAAGCCAAAGATCCTCATGCCAGCTCCCTATGTCTCCATGTCGTCCCCTACATACACAGTGGAGTCCGCCCCTTATGAATTGCTTCAAACTGAATTTCGATGGGGCTTCTTTTCTGGAGTTGGGTAAGGCTGGACTGGGAGTGGTCGTCCATGATAGCCAAGGGAGCGTGATTGCTTCATTGTCGGAACAAGCGCCGCTACCATTCTCCTCAGATATCGTGGAAGCCATGGCAGTTGCAAGGGCTTTGGTTTTTGCTCAAGAATTGGGTATAGCTGAATTCGTTCTTGAAGGAGATTCAAAAGTGGTGATCAACTCCCTTCGCAGCAGTGAAGCCTCTTTCTCATCGTTTGGACACCTATTGGAATCAGCTAAGTCCATGCTTGTGTCAAGTAAGTGCATAAACTTCTCCCATGTACGTAGAAGCAGTAACAAAATAGCCCATAACCTAGCTAGACATGCTAGAAATGTCAGAGGTTTGTCAGTATGGATGAAGGATATTCCACCACACTTAATTGATGTACTCTTCGCCGATCCTAGCTGATTTTATAAAAGTTTTAGTCTTCTTTCTCAAAAAAAAAAAAAAAAAAAAGAGCATCCGTAAAATATGCTTAATGAAAAAATGTCATTTTGACACATCAAAAGTTTACTTTATTATTTTACCACATCATTTTGCAGTATCTTATTTATCAGATGTTTTATCATTTAATTCTATACTTTAAAATAATATTTACTATACATTAAAATAATATATTATCTCCTCCCCATTATCATCAACAACAGCAACAACATCAACAGCACAACCAACAGCCACCAATATCCACTACCGCAACAACATCGACAATCACCACCGGCCATCACCCCCACAGCCCACCACCACCACTGCCACTGTCACCACCCATAGCCCACAGCCCACCACCACTCAGATCAACTGAACCACCACCTATCGCCTACAATTTAAAAAACAAACACAAAACCCATACCACCCCGAAAGCCCACCATCACCCACAGTTCACCCATCATATCAGAATCCACCATCACCACCACCACAACCCACCTATACTGCAAACCAACCACCACAATTACTCACCAACATCAGATCAACCCAAATTAAAAAAAAAAAAAAAAAAAAAAAAAAAAAAAAACCCACAACCAAAGAAAGGCAGAGTGAAAGGCGGACAGAGAGGAAAGGGAAGAGGGTGAGATCGACGGTGGCCTCAGGGTGAGATCAGCTGTGACTAGAGAAGGTAAGACCGTGAGTGAGATCAACGAGATCGAGCGTGGCTGACGATATTGACGACGCATGGGAGAGAGTGACGGTGGCGGCTTCAGAGGGTGAGAGAGATTGAGAGGAATCAGTGAAAGGATCAAAGGTAAGAGAGAGGGAATTGGTGAGAGAGAAGAGAAAAGAAAAAGTGAAGAGAGAGGAGAGAGAAAAGAGAATAAAAAAACTATTAAAATTTATACCATTTATGTCCGTACCGTCTCATATTTGAGACAGTGCTGTAGTCGTGTGGCATATTTTTTGAGATTTGGAACATTTGATAAAGCTCTGTTTTTTGTGTTTGATGTGCCAAATGTCAAATATTTGGCATTTGGCACATTTGCTATTGATGCTCTAATGGCTTATACATTCAAGATGGACATTTGTAAGTAATGAATTTTTTTAATTTTTTTTTAAAATTGCAATTTCATTAAGAAACGAACACATTAGAGCATCAGCAATGGAAATGGCAAATGCCAAATGTAAGCCTATTTTACCATCTAGGCCCAAAATGCCCACTCCACTAGAAGTTGTAAAATGTAACTATTGCAAAAAAAAAAAAAAAAAATTGTGCTACAATGAGAATCGCACTGTAGCTCAATGGTAAAAGATATATTAATATTTTATGCGTAAATATCAGTCCTTTCTATCTCCATGGTCTCTCATCTCTCTCTCTCTCCATCGTTGAAGCTCTTTCATCACACACCAAGCCTCTCACTTCTCTATCATCCCTTCTCTCTTGCCATCGCTGCTGATTCACCCTCACCCATCTCCGAGGCTCTTTCACACCAAGCCTCTCTCATCCCCTCTCTCTATCACTCTCTCTTCTCTTCAAACCAAGATTCTCAAGAGTTTTTGGGTTTGGGTTAAGATCAAAATCAAAATCAGCCAAACCCACAACAAAAAATGGATAGCCACAGTGGCAAGCAAATGGACTTTGGCAGCAACGATGGTTTTCTTCAAACCATAAACACAGAACACAAAACCCATTTTCTTCAAACCCATTTTCTTCAAACCCAAAACCCATGCACATGAACACCATCACCAGAGCCACCCATGGCCGGACCCACTAAGCAGTGTTTTATGTTTGGATTGATGGCAACGGCAGTGATTATTTTTTGGTGATTTGGTGGGTTTGCTGCATTATTATTGGCTGGTGGTTTTTTTTTTTTTTTTTTTTTTTTTTTGAGAAAAATCTTGGCTAGGTTGTTGGTGGTTAAATAATGGATTTTGGTGTGGTGTGCCTATTGTTGGTGGGATGAGCTGAGAGAGAGAGAGAGAGAGGAGAGAGAGAGAGAGAGAGAGAGAGAGAGAGAGAGAGAGAGAGAGAGAGAGAGGAAAGGTGACCGAAATTAGGGATAAAGGAAAGAGGGAGATAATTTTATATTATTTTTTTATTGTATAATTTATATTAGTTTAATGTGTTGTATTCTAAAATAAAAGTTGGGATGCTGGAGTATTGTAAAATGGTATTGTATAAATTGATAAAGTAGTTGTGGGAGGACTTTTGTCTCGGCCCCTAATCAGGTATTGTCCTCTTTGGAAATGGCATTAAGCCTCAATCCCACATTAAGGAGAGACGCTTCCCACTTATACCTTACAAGCCTTTGGCCTAAGGATGAGTGTACCACTACTACACATGGCCTTTGGCCTAAGAATGAGTGTACCACTACTACACATGTGTAGTAGTGGTACACTCATTCTTAGGCCAAAGGCTTATAAGGTATGAGTAGGAGGTGTCTCTCTTCGATGTGGGATTGAGCAAATTTTTGAGGACTAAGGCTCAACATCATTTCCAAAGAGGACAATACTTGATTGGGGGCCAAGACAAAATCTTCCCACATGTGTAGTAGTGGTACAATTATCCTTAGGCTAAAGACTTATAAGGCACGAGTGGGAGGTGTCTCTCCCTGATGTAGGATTGAGCAAATCCTTGAGGACTAAGGCTCAACACCATTTCCAAAGAGAACAATACCTGATTGGGGGCCGAAACGAAAGTCCTCCCACAATAGCTTTTTGAGATGGTAAAGTATAATAGGATGAGATTTTGGGCTGTGGATGCTCTTACAACAATCATGCCTACATGCTTCCAAGGCTATTGGAAGCAAATTGCAATTATTATATGTAAGTAATGGATCTTGATAAAATACATTTCTTTTATACGTAAGTAATGGATCTTGCTATTTTTTTTTTTTACTCAACAAAAAAAAATATATAAATAATTAGTTTAAATTAATCTGTTCTATAACTACCTTGGCTTGAAAAAAAAAAGTATATATATATAAATATATATACTTACAAAAAAAATATTATACACTAAATTTACCTATTTTGACTACCCTAATAAAAAATGTTAAACACCCTAACTTGAGAATCATAAGAATTTGAGTTCAACAAAAATAAGGGTAATGCTACATCCATAATATTTTCGCAATAAATATTATGTGGTAAGCTGTTACTAATTCTATTTTGAGCTCAACATTGACGTGTTTTACCTACCAATAACAGTTTGTTGCATAAGATTTGTTATGAAAATATTGTGGTCACTTTATTGTTCTCATTTTAGCATTTTCAATTTTCAATTTCCACTTCATTTCTTATTAGTCTATTTTTTTTTCTTTCACTTTGTTAGTACAAAAAAATTGTAATATTTCATGTATTTGTGTAATTTTTTTGTGACGTTGATATATTCAAGTTCTCACTTTATTAGATTTTGTATAATTTAAATTTTTTAGTGACCTTTCTAAAAAAATTCCTAGAGCTACCACTGTTGGTTCCGCACCATTATATTCATAGTGTACTATTGACATTTATGTCACATTGTCACAACGAGGATATAAATTGAGCACCATATGTCAAACTACATTTACAGCTTCGATTAGCAAAATGTAAAGTTATATCTAATTTGATTTTCGAATCAATTCCACTACTAAATAAAAGCTGAAGAATAATTAGGAAGGGGAATAGGAATGAAGGCTTTGAAAAAGAGCCTTTAAAGCTGAGAAATTCCTACGCGTCTCCAGTTTTTCTAAGAAGTTAAGTAGAAATTGCAAAACAGTGACTTTTTGTTTTAGACTTACCATCTTTATTCTATAGAAAAAGAAAAATGCAGTTTGAATATGCTGCCAACAAAAAAAAGAAAAGAAAAAAAAGCACTAGAAAGAAAGAAATCCCTCTTCCTCAAAGTTTCCATGGTGCAATCTTACCAACCAACGGTCCCACGTAGTTTCAGCTTTCCTTCCAACAAGTTAAAGTTGATTTGTTCCATCACATTTCACTCTCACGTGTACGAAGATTTTGATCGGAAACTTGGAAGGTGAGATAAATTAGTTGGTTTAAGATTGAAAAGTTTTAACATAATTATTAATAAACTTTAACTGTTGATGTGGTGAAAAACCAATGGTGCCACACGGTTTCAGCTTTCCTTCCAACAAGTTAAAGTTGATTTGTTCCATCATATTTCACTTTCACATGTACGAAGATTCTTATTGGAAACTTGACTGGTGAGATAATTTTTTTTTTTTTTTTGAGAAAAGAAAGGTGAGATAAATTAGTTGTGTTAAGATCGAATAGTTTGACATAATTATTAATTGATTTTTCATTTCCAATAATATTAATAAGAGTAATGTTATAACCACAAACTATTTTACAATATTTTTATAAAATGTAGATGTGACCAACCTCTTATTGATTTTATCTAGGTCTATCATTAATATCACATTTTCATTTGCTAATAATCAATCACCACATTAGCAATTTGTAAATTTTTTTGTAAAATAGTTTGTATTTCTAGTATTATTCATGTTAACAAACATATAGAAGATAGAGTATCAATTGTCAATGATTTTAGTTTTTTTTTTTTTTTTTTTTTTAGAGTATCATTTTTTTTTTAACAAAGTTTTTCTCAAAACTAGTTTGGAAAGAAACCCTTCAAATTTTTTATATGTCTTTATATTAAGTGTGAATTTTAAAAATCTAGCATCTAGATTACATGTGCTTATTATATCCTCTGTGCTTGCATAATTTTAATAAAATAACAAATTAATTGTTATGTCATTAAAAAAAGTTAAAATTTTAAGTTTTTGTGATCTAAAATTGTGTATAAAAAAATGTTTATTGATCGAATAATAAATAACATCTTATTTGAATGAAATTTAATATGCATATTACGAACATAAAGAACATGAAATTCAATAATTAAAATTTTAAAATTCACAAATATATATATACATATCTGAAAGTGAAATAACATAAATTCCTACAAAGTAAGAAAACCCCCTTCCTTAAAGTTTCCGCGGTGCAATCTTTCTAACCAACGGTCCCACACGGTTTCAACTTTCCTTCCAACAATTTTTTTTTCGAAAAATAATTACAACATGCTGCTAATCTTACAACTTGAACTATTTCCTCCCTAGACCCCCAAGCACTTTGTGCATGGGGAGGTGCCAATTCAACTACAAAGCCTTTGGCCCTTCCAACAATTTAAAGTTGATTTGTTCCATCACATTTCACTCTCACGCATAGTTATTTAATTCAGACCGGACATTGACCCAATTTGTGAGCTAGGTCACTGGTTCAACCAGTGGGTCATCGGTCAAACCGTAAGGTCAAATAAAAAATTAAATATATATAAAATTAAGTTTGAGAAAGCGAAATTGAATATGTAATTTTTTTTCTTTCAAAAAGGCATATGCCTAAATTAAACTCGCCATTCTAATTCAAAATCAATATTTCATAAGCAATAGCATTAGAAGAAACAAACAAATTAGTTTATAATTGTCGGTAAAGTTAAGGTCAGCTAAAACCTAAAGCAACAAAAAAATTCAAAGCAACAAAATAGTCAAAACTCAAAGAAGAAACAATGCCACGCACTCACACTATACACGACCCAAAAAAAAAAAAAAAAAAAAAAAAAAAAAAAAAAGATAGTTGGTGGCATAGAGTTATATGGTCATACTTACGTGCTAATAGTTGGCCAAGTACATTTGTTTAGACTTCAAAGCATAAAAAAAATTTATGCACAGTAGCAGCCCGTAGCAAAAGGTTTTGAGAATTGTGAAAACTGAAAAGTGATTGTACACATACAAACTACAAAGTGTGAATCCACAGGGCAGGGCGTAGGGAACAATGCTTTTTTGGATTTTTTTAAAGGTTTACTCTTGTTTGAACTACCATATTATCACATATTTAAATAATAAAATAGTCAATAAAGTGGATCTATTAATATAATTTTACACAATTCACAAACTTGACTAGGTTAATAAAACCCAACTGAGTCACATGGGGTGTTTAAAACCCACCGGTTTGCACCGATTTTAACCATCACATACTTTTTCAATCCAATTGATCAACCGGCCTGGTCAATGCGCCAGGTCACCGATTCAACCGGCCAAGTCGGGTTTAATAACATTGCTCTTACATACACGAAGATTCTTATTGGAAACTAGAAAGGTGAGATAAATTAGTTGCATTAAGATTGAAATTTTTTGGCATAATTATTAATTGATTTTTCATTTCCAATAAAGCCATAAACTATTTTACAAAATGTTAATGTGGCCAACCTTTTATTGGTTTTCATCTAGACCCACCATTAATATTATTTTTTCATTTACCAATAATCAATCACCACATCAATAGTTTATAATTTTTTTTGTAAAATAATTTATATCTCTAGCATTATTCATATTAACAAATATATAGAAGATAGAGTATCAATTGTCAATGATTCTAGTTTTTAAAATTTTTTTTTATAGAGTATCAATTGTTTTTTAACGAAGATTTTCTCAAAACTAGTTTGGAAAGAAACTCTTCAAATTTTTTATATGTCTTTATATTAAGTGTGAATTTTAAAAATCTAGCATTTGGATTACATGTGCTTATTATATCCGTGTGCTTGCAAAATTTCAATAAAATAAAAAATTAATTGTTATGTCATTAAAAAAAAGTTAAAATATCAAGTTTTTGTGATCTAAAATTGTGTATAAAAAAATAAGTTTATTGATTGAATAATAAATAACATTTGATTTGAATGAAATTTAATATGCATATTAAGAACATAAAAAAAATAAAATTCAACAATTAAGTTTTGAAAATGAGAAGTTTAAAGAATTTTTCTCCAAACTAGTTTACAGAGAAACTTTGTTCATTGTTATTATTATAATAAAATTTAACCAAACAAAAGGTACCCAAAAAATGATGCTAGGTAATTAGTGAATTTATTGTTTTTATAATCAATTCAAATTAATTTCTAGGTTCTAATTTACTTAAATGATAAAGTTTTTTTTTTCCCCTCAAATAAAGGATTTATGTTCAAATTCTGCCTAAAATCATTGATCTAAAATCAAATTTTAAATTTCTTTCGGGAACCTTTTAACCACAATCATTGATCCAAAATCAAAACACTATGATGTCCTTACTAAGGACCAATTGACACTCCAAATTGAGCTTTTCCTTAAAACCTGAAATAACTATATTTAAAAATGATTTCTCTAGTTTATAATATTGTTTTGGCTATAATTAAAATGAAAAATAGAACAAGGACCAAAGCATAAGTTTAATAATTGCTCTCTTCTCCTTTCATTCGATTAGTCTATTCTATTATGTTCAAGTTAAAATCATTTTTTTACTTTATCAAATACTAAAAAATTAAAAGAATTTTTAATTTATATTATTTTATTTTAATATATATATATATATATATATATAGAGGTGTGCAAGCTTTGGGCCGCAGTACTACTTGATGGGTCTTTTCAACATCATTCATTAGGCTTTGTGGGCTTTGACTGTCAATACCTTCTAAATTTCCTGAATAGAGGAGAGAGATCAAAAGGTTATCTAAAACACCTAAAACACGTATTCAAGGGCTTGCCTATTTGTTAATGTGGTTTGAACAACCATTTTTGTTGTTTTTAAAAAATACAACACGTATTTTTACAACATTTTTTCACCTACATATATTTTTACAGCATTTAAATAATGTTACTGTAAATCTATTACTAAACGGACCCCAAATTTCAAAATAGCAGTCAAGAAATACAATGAGACCAGATTTTCTCGTGTGTGTGCAACGGAGCAGGAGATACAATAATTACATATGCACAAAATTACGAATTAAAAAATAATAATTTGGTCAGTGCCAAAACTTTCACACGTGTAGGAAAACCCAGTTTACGAAAACATTTCTAGTAAAAAAATCTAACTCTTTGACGCTTTGTTGACTTGTTACTATAGTTATAGTTCGGCAACAATATGGGCAGTCACCACAAGTTCGAAGCCAGGGATCCAAGCAGGCAGAGTGGAAGCTATGGGAACATGGCAAGCGTATGATCTCCCTCCACAAATGTCTCCAGACATATACTACAATCCTGTGAAGCTCTTGATACTGCCACTTCAACCTTGCTGCTGAAAACCTCCAGGTGCAAACAATCTAGAGCCTTCTGACTGAGACCAGGTGGCTTCTTCTTTGGTTTTAACAATAATTGTAGCCTCTCGATTTGAGAGGTCAGGCTAGTAATGCTTGAGCCTCCAGCTGACTGACCTGCTGATGCTTGAGTACCCAAGTCTCAATCATCAACAAGCGTTAATTCAGGGCAGTCTGACAAAGGTCTCCCACTTCCCCTAAATTAGAAAGCAAAACCAAACAGGAGACTATTATTTTGATTCAAGGACAAGGGAAGAAAGATCTTCACATTCAGAATATTTTGACAACTAGTCTATAGACCATAATACCATGTGCAGGTTGCAACAAATGATATCTATAGTAGCACAAGCAGCAGCAGCAGTAGTGAGGATGATGTCAGCAGTATCAGCAGCAGAAATTCACAGTAAATGACAAATAATGAGATTGAGAGGCTACAATTATTGTTAAAACCTAGAGACTTAATATTAATGAGACTTAATATTAATAGGACAGCAATTCTGGCAGTTGGGGCAGTTGGTTTTAACAATATTGTTAGAATTCACAGTAAATGCCAGAATTGCTGTCCTATTAATATTAAGTCATACAATGAGATTGAAGGAATATACAACTCTCTCTGGTAAGTGGGCAACTCGTTTACTGAGCTTCAAAATAGAACCCGGTGGTGAGAACCAGTATAATTCTAGTCGGTCCCCAAAGTTAGGATCACAAATGATGCCTGATTGCACTTTGATTTCAATTTAAAATTTCATAAAGACAGAATCGGTAATCATGACAAAGGAGCTCAAGTGTGGATCTCTGGAGATTCCAAAGGAAATTTCAAGGATTTGGACAGTTGTCACCATGTCACATCAATCTCACATAAAAAAAAATCATATCTAATTAAAAGAAAAAGTGATAAACCCTTTCAAATGATGTGCCACAACCTCAATTGTCTGTCACAAATCCAACAGGCATGATCAAATGGAGCTTCCCCTTCGATAATCCCATCAAACCACCTACCCAATTCAAACAATAAGGGACGTTTGGCAAACAATGGAACTAGTTCAGTTCTAATACAAGCGGAACCAAAAACAAAACTGAACTGGTTTATTTTATTTCGAGTCTGTCTAGAATCATATCAAAACCTGTTTTACTTAATAGGTATGCAAAATTTCCTAATTTAAAACTAGATTATGGTGAGAATTTGCATATGAAAACATCAAAATTTTCAGAACTTGATTTTGGAGAGAATGTATATTTGAAAGAACCAAAGTTAAAACTAGTTTTCTAAAGTTGCGTCCCATTTTGAACCAGTTCTTTGAACTAAAAAAATTAAAACCAGTTAAGTTGTTCTTGGTTGGCCTAGTTTTGTGATATGCTAAACATCCCTTAATAGTATAGGGCTGTCAATACAATCCAACATACACACACACACTATGCAATTCCTCCAGTCATAAATACATTTGTCATCAGAAATTTAAATTACAGACATCATGAAGAGGATAATTAACTGCAAGAAAGTTGAAGATTTTTCTGGCCATTCCATAAGGATTAAATGGGTCACTATAACCCAGTTTTTACACATAGAGGTCCATCTAAAAGTGGATTCAGAGAAGAAAAATGGATCCATCATCGGACCTGAAAATATAGTATCAGATTGATCAATTCAATACATTCATAACTTCACCATCAAAAGCATTGGTGGCAGTGGCAGTCAATCTTGGTATTGTGCAGATGTGTCATGACAATTTTGGCATAAACATATTATTGATGACACAAAATAGATAATAATTTTCATGTAATGTCCAGACTCACCCTTGGAAAATTCCAAATTGCATATCACAGTAAGCACTGACCTGTTCGCAGAAAGAGGCACCCCTCTCAACCTCTCCAGAAGCCTAGCCCTTGCAAGCAGCACAGCTCCAGGAAGCTTGTCCTCATTTTCAATCAACCTTGGCCTACTTGTGCTGCTTAAATTTTCTGTGTTGGCACTGTTGCTTGAAACAAATTGACATGTACTTTGCTCAGGTCGAACTGCCACACACTCCTTATCAAGCCAACACAATATAGAAAATGAGGGGAAAAAAAGTATGAAACTCTAGGCACTGAGCCACTGTAAAGATTGATTTTGAATCTCATGCTTTCACCACACTGAAACATAAAAAAAAACCACCATTATGACTTAGTATCCCAGGTTCATTTTTTAAGGAAAGTATTTTCTCCCCTGAAATTCACCGCAATAATATAGATACCAATTAAACATTGGGTTAAAGAAAAAACTTATATAAACACTCAAATGATGAATATGTCACAAACAAACCTTACATAACCAGTTGCTATTCCTCGTACTTTTCACTCAAAATATGTACCATGCAGAGATGGGAAAATAGAAAACTACAAAGAGAAGCAGCTCATGCCACCTATCTAATTTTATGCCTTTCTCCCCTAAAATTCAAAAAGTCCATAGCTTACAAACAAAGCAACAAAACCAAAGTACTTGTAGTATTATTTATAGAAGAAATAGATAATGGCTCCTAACTAGATGTTCAGTGCATTGTGGCACATACTCTTCTCCAGGGAGCTTATTGGCTCTTGACCTGGGCTTTTATCTTTTGTAGTTGGGTCTTCACCCCTCAAAGCAGGTTCAAGAATTTCTTTTGACACAAAATCAAAAGCATATTTGGTTAATTTACATGGAATAGAAATAGATATCTTGCTTTTGGATGAAACTTTGCTATTTACATGGAAATTAACAAATGAAGGAATTTAAACTCCCATGATTTAAAATCCTATTTATCACAAATTTCATTTTTTGGTTAATTCACACTTGATTCCAAAGAACCAGACCAAAGGTAGTGAATTATTGCTAAAATTGAGATCAAATTTCAATAAATTATCCAACACCAACCCAAAGAACCCTACCAATCCCCCAAAAATTATGTTGTTTCATCCTCGGAAGCAAAAAAATATTCCACTATTACATAGGTTGAAGAACAACTTGATGTGAAAGAACAAAACCTTGTTAGTAGGATTTCACACAGCAACTTAGCTCAGTTCTACACATTCAGTTTTTCAATCATCACTTCAGAGTCCAACAATCAATAACAAAGACACATTTCACTCATAGTTAAAGCTATAAAATAGCATGCCCAAGTGAGGAGAAAAAACGAAAGAGCATCACCCAAAACGTATAACGAAAAAGACTTAACAATATAAATTGTTATTGCCACCAAATTAAAGACCTCCCTAATTCATTCCAAAAGTGCTAAATCCACTAATGGATCAACCTAGAAGGTAACATCAATACCAACCATAGTGGAGGAGGAAATCATCAATAACAAACAAGCTAATATCAGAAATCCACATATAATTCCCATCATTTTTACAGGATTATGAAATTTGAGACAATATATACTATCAGCAACAATTTTAAAAAGAAAGCATTTAAAATGTAATGGTGTGTTCAAAGAACTTTGAAACTAAGACTGTTGGCAAAGACAAATCCATTTCAAAACCTCCTGCTCTATGAAATTAAGGACGGCATAAGCATATAAGGTCATGCCTATTGAAGTTTGAATTTTCAGAATTGGTGCTGGCTAGTAACAGACTAATAGACAAAAATCCTAATACTCGTACATTATGCTAACAATGGAGAAATGGAATAAAATTCAAAATTTTAATAAATCAAGAAGTATGAGTAGAGCTTCATTATCAGAGAGAGAGAGAGAGATTATGTGATGAACACGTAACTGCTTGTTTTCATAATTTGTCTAAAAATTGAAATAGGTTTTTCATAATTTCTTTCATCTATTTTGCATTTTCTTTGGGTTAGTTTCTATTCAAATTATGTTGGTACCCAATCCAATGAATGAGCATCCAAAGATGCAAATGAAACAATGCAACTAAAAAAAAAAGAGATGTACCTTGGCATCAAATGCTAAAGAAATGGAATGGGAACAATGAAGAAGAAAATTGTTTCAAGGTTCTTTTTCAGATGGAGGCATATTTCTTCTTCCAAGTTCGATCAAGATTTTCTCATTTTCTTCGATGGAGAATACAAATTGAAGTCAGAATCATCATCACTGACATAGTTATGGGCCATTGAAGAAGAACCCAAATGAAACCCCTCACTAACAGTTGAGCCAATTCCCAAACTTGGCAGACCCAAGCGTAATTCAAACATGTCTGTCATATTATTTGGAAGGTCTATACTAGATGGCAAAGAGATGTGGCTAGCGTCATCAGGGACAGTGACCTGAGGCTGAGGAGGCGGATAATTTGTTCCCATGGGAGAAGTGCACAGTGACAAACTCGAATCACATTCATCATCATGAGAGCCCTCCGAAGGTGAGTCGGAATCAGTATATGTTGTTTCTATTGAATTCGAATTTGAAAGCTCCAAACAAGATGGGTCTGAAATAGAACAAATGGGGAAGACAGGTATTGAAGTAGGTGGGAGAGTGTAGGTGGAGAGATGTTGAACATGAGGACAGATGCATTCAGCATGGATATTGACAAATGGATTAAATTCAATGTCCACACGATTCCACTCAAATAGATTTAAGGGCTTTGACATCGGATAAACCAACGTAAAAAACGATACATGATTACACGTCACACCCGCAGTCCAACCGATTCCAAACGGAGTCCAATCAGTCAACTTTATCCCATTAAATTTCAAGGAGACTTGAACATACTGTTGTTCCGGTCCCAAAACAACACAGTAAACAAATTTTAGATAATCACAATCACGACCAACCCAGAATGAAATAGAATTTCCAACACTTTGATGATTGAACCATTTTGGAATCTCTGATCCAGGTAGTGTAAGTTCGTAATCCTCTATATCAAATGGATTTTGTCGTGGTTGCCAAAATGCTCCAAACTGTTTGCAATAATCAAATTCAAACAAATTTAATAATGTATTTTCGAGAAGGTAAAAAGAGTGTTTCTATATAACATTGAATGAAAGAGAGAGAGACACCTGACTGAACAATCTGTTTGATGATTGTGGATGTAGCGAATGGGTGTTTAGTATATACACTCCTCTTATAGATTGTGGAAGCCTAGGAATTTCCCGAAGATACTGACAACATTTTATTCCAAGTGTCTCTAATCTAGTGAACTTAGTGATGCTTTCCGGGATGGTAATAATATTGATTTCATTTATAAATAGACGTTCCAATACAGGAAAGTAATCAGACTTCTTCAAAAAATCTAATTCAATTAGATTTCCAACATTACTTAAATCTAGATTTTGAACATTGGTTAGATCTAGAAACGCAAATGACTTTCTGATCGTACAACATTCACACCAGGGTCTCGATTTGGCAGTATATATACATAATATCTCAGGCGGTGGTAATTTATAGATGAAATCTTCAAGATCCACAACATTTTTACAGCAATAGCTATATAGACCTTCGAAGAAGACATCTTTGGCGACTAAGAGAGAAGAAAAATCAAGACTTGAGCAGAATGAAACATCCATAAAGTTGAGAGATTTCCACATGAGATGGCTTGGAAAATTTTGAAGTTTTTCACAACTAATAAGATAAAATTTTTGAAGCTTATGAAGAAATCCAATGGACTCATGACACTCAACTAAATTTTTGCAAAATGAAAGGTCTAAGTACTCTAAGTTTGGGGCGCACAAATTAGGTAATTTTGTAATAGACTCACATCTACGGAGGTTGATACTTTTCAAATTCTGGAATTGAAAATCCTGTAGAAAAAAAATAAAAAATTATGTTCAACAAACTTTAAATTAAAAAATTTTGAACATAATTTTTAAAGAAAACCATACCTGCTTAAATAACTTCTCTAAACGAATGCGACTACATGGCATCTTGAGTGTAACAAGTTTTTGAGGACAAAAATTGGATGGTAATGGAAAAGGATAATTAGGCAAATCAAGAAACCTTAATCCGTTGGGAAGATATTTAAGTTCATTACAAATGTGCACATTATGAACTATGAGAAATTTGAGATTTCCCATCCTTTTGAAAGCTTTAGCTGCCAATGTCACCTTTGTTGGTTTATGGGAGCACAACATTATCCCTTGAATTTTATCTGAACCCTGTTTGGATAGAGCATTGGGTGGAACACATTGCACAATAGAATTTATCAACATCATAACAATTTGAAATTTTAAACAAAATAGGTTAAAGATAAACTTATATTTTTCTAAACATTAAAAAGAAAAAAAATTGATTTTTTTTTTTTTTTGCTTAAAAAAGAAGTGAAGAAAAAGAAGTTATACCGTATTTTTTGTAAGAACTTCTAAAGCATCATCATAACACCATAACCTTGTACGTTTTCCAAGCACATTTGATTCTTGTTGAACAATTTCTCTACCCATTTGTTGTATCAAGTCATGCATCCATAACTTGTCAAATTCAACCCTTATGAGACACTTATCAATAAGTTTTGGAATACCAGAATCAGGATATAAATTGCAGGCAGCTAAGATATCCACAACATAATTTTTGGACAATCCTTTGAAGAAACATGCAATATCGAGGAAAATATCTTGTTCATTTTTGTCCAATCCTTCAAAACTTACTTTTAGTATTTTTTGAATTTCTTTGTTAGGAATATTCTTATACTTTTCTAATTCACTTTCCCATTGGCGAATGTTTCTTCCACGTAAATCAAAACCTATAATTTGTAGAGCTAATGGAAGGCCATTGACATAAAATATGAATTGATTTGTAAGTTGTAAATAATCTGCCTCAGGTTTGTCTTTTTTGAAGGCGCACTTACTAAAGAGTTGAAGAGCTTCATGTCGATCCAATTGCTCAACCCCGTAGATTAAAGGATCAATTTCAAGAGTGGTTAGCACATGTCTGTCTCTTGTGGTTATAATAACTCTACTTCCATTAGCAAGCCAATCGCATTTTCCGAGAAAATTTTCTACTTGGTCCAATTTATCCACATCATCAAGTATCAAAAGAATCTTTTTACTCGAAAGTCTTTCTTCGATCACATTGATTCCTTTGGATGTACTGTGCACCTTAAATTCTTTGCTCCCTAGAATCTCAGAAAGAAGTTGCTCTTGTAGTTTGATTATGCTACTTCCTGAATTTTCTCTGACATTCATTAGGAAGCTACTTCCATCAAATAGATCAGCAACTCTATTATAAACATCTTTTGCAATTGTAGTCTTTCCTATTCCTCCAAGGCAATATATTCCAACCATGCGAACATCATTTGACTTAATATCTAAAAGATTTTCTACAACTTCTGCGCGAGAATCTACTCCAATTGGGTATTTAGCAACAAATAACTTTGTGCGATTTAATTTGGTACTTGATACCACTCTAATAATTCCTCGGATACACTTATATTCAGGAGAACTGCCAATTGTAGAGGATAGGAAACATAGTTAGAATAGTTGGAAATATAAATACAAAAATTAACTAAATTCAAGATGGTTAGATGTGACTTACAAGGGACACATTTTTTAAATTAGGTAAATGTGCATGTAACTCATAGTCATAGATTTAAGACAATAATTAATTTAAGACTTAAATGTGCTGGCCTTTAATGCCTTAGTAGTAGCAAATATTATCGTGATAAAATATTTTCGTAATTTGGTATTTAGTAGTCATAACAAAACCATCAGAGGTTTAAAAGCTATAAAAAGACACAGGATTAGTGATTAGATACATACCCATCCTCATAATGCCACCCAGACAAACTAGCTGCTTCACATAAAGCTGCCCTCCTCCTCAGCACTTTCTCTATGTTATTCTTGAATTTTTTTTCATGTGTAGTTAGTGCTAATCCAAAACTACCTTCCTGCTTGCGTACCTCACATGGATCCACTCTGTAAAAAATTGGTAAAACTCTGTCCATTTTTCTTACACTCAAGAATCTCGGTAAGTTCTTCGAGGCACCAAGTGGAAAATGCATAGTTTTGAGAGAATATGATAATTGAAATCATTGATGATTTAATGGCTTTGATAAGTTCCACTGAAATTTCTTCACCTCTTTGCAGATCTTCATTATCAATGAAGGTCTTGAAACCTTTGTCACACAAGGCTTGATATAAATGGCCAGTAAAACCATGGCGAGTATCTTCACCTCTAAAACTCAAGACATCATAGTCCCACTTTTGAGTGGAAGAAGAAAAAGAGTCTCCCTCATTGGTTGGGAAAGCCGCCATCAAGATCTATGAGGAGAAGATTGGAAAGATCAGAGATGTGATGAAATGAGAAGTACAAGAGATGAGTAAACCACACCCCCAAAAAAAAAAAAAAAAAAAATGTATTTTGACAAAGAGCAATTTGAATGGAACGCTCAGGTTGAATGAACAATTAGGAAGGGGAATAGGAATGAAGACCTTGAAAAAGAGCCTTTAAATCAACAACAACATAAACAAACACACACAAAGACCCAAATGCAAATTGAGAAAAAGGGAAAAGCTAAGCAGGGCCGGCTGAAGCTATAGGCGATTAAGGCAACCGCCTAAGGCCCCAACTTCTAAGAGGGCCCCCAAATAGTAATATAATATATTATATAATATTAATTTCTCATTTTTTTTAAATGGCCCCGTTTCTCACTCTGAACCTAACATGAAGGCAAAAAAAAAAAAAAAAAAAAAAAAGAGCCCGTGAAGATTGAAGGCTAATCCCAACTCCTATAAAAAAAAAAATAAAAAAAAAAGGCCTGTGAACTGACGTGAAGGCTAATCCCAATAGCCGTTTCTCACACTGAACTGACATTAAAGCTAATCCCAATTCCCATCATCTGAAAAAAATAAAAATAAATAAAAAAAGGGCCGTTTCTCACACTGAAGTGACACTATTCCCATCCCCAAATCTTTTGCTTGCAGAAGAAAAGATTGCAAAAGGCAGAAATCTTTAGCTTATAGGCAAAACCGCAGAAAGAAGAAACAGATAAGAAAAGGCAGAAAAAAGAAAGAAGAAAAAAAAAAACTCTCACTCTTTGACTCTCTCTCCATCTTGATTCTAAAAAAAAAACACTGTTTTTAGTTAACTTACTCATCAATCGATATTAGCAATAGACTTGGTGTGTTCACAGAGCTTCATTTTAGGTTCTTTTCTGCTTTCTCTTCCTTTGCCTCTTTCGTCTACTTCAGCTACTGGGTGTCTAAGTTTTTTTTTTTAATTTTTTTGAAGAGGAGCTGCTGGGTTTTACTCTTTCTTTTTGGCTTTAGATCTTCTTCAGCTGATGGGTGTCTGAGTTTTTTTTTTTTTTTTTTTTTTTGAAGAGGAGCGGCTGGGTTTTTGCTCTTTCTTTTTGGCTTTAGATCTTCTTCAGCTGATGGGTGTCTGAGTTTTTTTTTGGAAGAGAAGCTGCTGGGTTTTTGCTCTTTCTTTTTTGCTACAGATTTCTCTAGAAGCCTATCTGTCTATGGAAGGGTCAGACCCCTTAAAGATGTAAAGTATTGTTTTGCTTTAGCTTTTTTTTTGGTCAAACGGATACATTAAAAGAAAGACTAAGGCAGAGGGATAGTGGGCTCTAGCTTTTGATAAGGCAGAGGGATAGAAAGCTTTTGGCTTTACACGTTTTGTTTTATTCTTCTTTTTGGCTTTACACGTTTTTTTTTTTTTTTTTTTAAGAAATCAGGTATTGTTTTGCTTTTGCTTTTGGCTTTACACGTTTTGTTCTATTCTTCTTTTTGGCTTTACATTTTTTTTTTTTTTTTTTTTTTTTTTTAAGAAATCAGATTTAGTGGGATGGAACCATAGTGAGCTCTAGGCTGGTCTTAGTTTTAGTGTGGATCAAGTTGGGTCTTACACATTTTGCTAGTGGGTTGGTCTTAGTAAATTCAATCTTTTGCTAAAAAAAGGTTTAATGCTACACAAAAAAAAGAGTATTGATAAGTGATAACAAAATTATAAATTTAGAATAATTTACTTTGTATTAATATTAATTTTTTTTTTTTTTTGTGCAGATTTAAATTGTAAAGTGATCATATTAAGTAAAGCTGTGATTGTGCTTTTGATAAACCAGGTTCTATTGTTTTATACATTAAATTTATATTATTCTAGTTAAATTGTTATTTTTTTTATTATAGATTGTGTTTCATTTATTCATAAATATTTTTTAATTACAAATGTCTACTAGAAAATATCCATCTGGATATGAAAAACTAAAAAAAAAAAAAGACAAAGAGAAGAATTAATTGAATCTCAAAAAGAAGCTATGGACAAATTTATTACTAGTAAAAAACAAAATTTTGTAGAAAATTTGAGTGAAGGTTTCATAAATGAACAAGAAATTCATCAAAAAGAGTTGGAAGATAATAAAAATATACAACAAAATGATAATAACGAATGTAGTCATGATAATGTTCAAACATTATTAAATTAAATTTAATTTAATTTAATTAGTAATTTTGCCTCTCAAAAAGTAAGAAAAATAAATTTTAATTGAAAAAATATATGAATTTATAATTAAATTAAATAAAAGGCCCCATTTAAAGTATTCGCCTAGGGCCCCCAAATTCATTGAGCCGGCCCTGAAGCTGAGAGAAAGTATTTGTAGAGTGGAGAAAGATCAGCGCTGGGGCTTGGGTCGGTAACAGCTCGGCGATGGGGCGTGGCTTGCGTGGGTCGATGATGGCTTATTGAGGTGAGCAGAGAGCTTCAGTGAGGATGATGGATGAACGGAGCTGGACTTCGAAGATGGGTGAGGAGGATGATGAATCGGGTCGGCGATGGTGCGTGGGGTCGACGGTGAGGATGATGGATGATGGATGAACGAAGCTGGGCTTCGAAGATGGGTGAGAAGGACGATGAATCGGGTCGACGATGGTGAAACGGCAGGGGAATAAAAGAAATAGAAAGATGGGTGAGGAGTGGGACAATAAGAGTCTGAGAGTTTTGAATTTGAGAAAGAGAGAATGACTGTGAAACGGCAGAGGAATAAAAGGAACAGAAAGAAGAAAGAAAGAGATATTATTTTAACGAGAGTGGGAATAAAAAATAATATTTGAGTTTAGCTTTTTAAAGCACCAACAATACTAAAGACCACGTCCCAAAATGCCTTCTTATTTTACTTTACCAACTTAAAAAACTATTTGATTCTAAAAAAAAAAAAAAAAAACTATTTTATTAATTATACAATACCATTTTACAATATTCCAGCATCCCAACTTTTATTTTACAATATAACATATTAAAATAATATTTTTACACAATAAAATAATATATCCCAAAATCACCGTCATTTACAATATAACACATTATTTATTATTTCTCTCTCATTTTTTATGTTCAAGAACAACCACAAATTTACTGAAACCACCATCACCACAAGCCCACCACTGCTGCACTACAAACACCAGACACCACCACCACTAGCAACCCATAAAAAAAAAAAGTGGAAAGACTATAGCACCAATCCACCTTCAACACAATCAACAACAAATGCAACAACCCACGGTCGCACCTTCGTGAGCAAAACCCAAACCCATAGCAAGTGAAACCCAGGCCCACGGTGGCAAACCCACGACCACAATCAATAATCACCACCAACCACAAACCCAAAACAACAAACCCGTCCACCACTCCACCACTCGCTACAAACCCATACCACCGAACCAACCAACCACCACCACTGAAAATCTGAAGAACACCACCCTTTCCGACCATCTACACCACCCAAAAAAAAAAAAAAAAAAAAAGCAACCCACGGTCCCCACAACCTGTGGCGGCAAACCCAGACCCAGACCCGCAACAAACCCAAACCATCGGAACCCACCCATAGCAAACCCCATCAAAACCCATTCCAAAAATCCAACACAATCAACACAATCCCACTGAACAAACCCACATAAAAGACACCACACCGTCGCCACCCACCGGCCTAAAACCCAAACCCACAACCACACCGATCCATGTCGCCGCCGTCAATCAGAGAGAGAGAGAGAAAGCAAGCCACGTCGTTGCCATTAGCCAGGCCAATCTGCAACGAGAAAGAGGATAAATAATGAGAGTGGTGGCTCGTCGTGGTGTGGTGGCTATGGGTTTTGGGTCTGAAGAGAGAAGGAAGAGAGCAGAGAAATAACGAGAGAGAGAGAGAGAGAGAGAGAGAATTAAATAATAATATTTAAGTTTACCATTCAGCTATAGTGCAATTCTACCTTAAGAATTACACTATAGCACAATTGCAAATTTTTTTGCAATAGTTGGCTTTTACTAGTTCTGATGGAGTGGGGATTTTAGGCTTAAATGCTAAAATATGCTTACATTTGGCATTTGGGCTATGAATTTTCTAATGCTCTTAAAAATTAAGTGGAAGTTGCAAAACAGTGACTTTTTGTTTTGGACAAAACTTAGGTATAATATCTTAGATGCTGTTCCTTAGTTTCCCCTCTTAAGATTCAGTCATGTGACTACTTAATTAAAAAATACTCTTTCATCCTATGAGAAAAAATCCACATGGTTGAATATTAAAAAGGGAACTTAAGAAATAATACCTAAGTACTGTACCCAAGTCTTGCCTTTTTTTTTTTTAGAGAGAGAGAATGAGTGTGAAATGGCAAAGGAATAAAAGAAATAGATAGAAGAAAGAAATAAATATTATTTTAATGAGAGGGGAAATAAAAAATAATATTTGAGTTTAACTTTTAAGCACCACCAATAGTAATGCCCTTAGAAGTTAAGTAGAAATTGCAAAACAGTGACTTTTTGTTTTTGAGAAAGAGAGAATGAGTGTGAAATGTCAGATGAATAAAAGAAATAGAAAGAAGAAAGAAAGAAATTTTAATGAGAGTGGAAATACAAAATAATATTTGAGTTTAACTTTTAAACACCACCAATACTAATGCCCTTAGAAGTTAAGTAGAAATTGCAAAACAATGACTTTTGTTTTTGAGAAAGAGAGAATGAGTGTGAAATGGCAGAGGAATAAAAGAAATAGAAAGAAGAAATAAATAAATATTATTTTAATGAGAGTGGAAATAAAAAATAATACTTGGGTTTAACTTTTAAGCACCACCAATACTAATGCCCGTAGAAGTTAAGTAGAAATTGCAAACCAGTGACTTTTTTTTTTTGAGAAAGAGAGAATGAGTGTGAAATGGTAGAGTTAATGAGAGTAGAAATAAAAAATAATATTTGAGTTTAACTTTTAAGCACCACCAATACTAATGCCCTTAGAAGTTAAGTAGAAATTGCAAAATAGTGACTTTTTGTTTTTGAGAAAGAGAGAATGAGTGTGAAATGGCAGAGGAATAAAAGAAATAGAAAGAAGAAATAAATAAATATTATTTTAATGAGAGTGAAAATAAAAAATAATAATTGGGTTTAACTTTTAAGCACCACCAATACTAATGCTCGTAGAAGTTAAGTAGAAATTGTAAAGCAGTGACTTTTTGTTTTTGATAAAGAGAGAATGAGTGTGAAATGAGAGATGAATAAAAGAAATAGAAAGAAGAAGGAAAGAAATATTATTTTAATAAGAGTGGAAAAAAAAATGTTTGAGTTTAACTTTTAAGCACCATCAATACTAATGCCTTAGAAGTTAAGTAGAAATTGCAAAACAGTGACTTTTTGTTTTAGACTAAGAGTCTATTTGGGATCCATTTATTTTGTTAAAACTAAAAATTTTTTGTTAAAAGTATTGTGCATAAAGGTAAAAGTTAACTGAAATAGTACAGTGAAACCCATAAATAGTACCAAAAAGTGTAATAGAATCCATAAATAGTAGCAAAATTAAGTTAAATAGTAAAATAAGCTAGCAAAATTAAGCCATGTCAAACACACATTTTAAGTCTTTATTCCATAGAAAAAGAAAAAAAGCAGTTTGAATATGCTTCCAAAAAAAAGGCAAAAGCACTAGAAAGTAAGAAATCCCTCTTCCTCGAAGTTTTTGTGGTGCAATCTTCCCAACCAAGGGTCCCACGCAGTTTCAGCTTTCCTTCCAACAAGTTAAAGTTTGTTCCATCACATTTCACTCTCACGCGTACGAAGATTCTGATTGGAAACTTGGAAGGTGAGATAAATTAGTTGGGTTAAGATTTAAAATTTTTGACATAATTATTAATTGATTTTTCATTTCCAATAATATTAACAAAAATAATATTACCGTCATAAACTATTTTACAATATTTTTATAAAAATATTGACGTGACCAACTTCTTATTAGTTTTTGTCTAGACCCATCATTAATATCGTTTTTTCATTTACCAATAATCAATTATCACATCAACAGTTTGTAAGTTTTTTTGTAAAATAGTTTGTATCTCTAATATTATTTATGTTAACAAATATATAAAAGATAGGATCATAAGAGTATCAATTGTCAATGATTCTAGTTTTTTTTTTTTTTTTTTTTTAATTTTTTTTAGAGTATCAATTATTTTTTAACAAAATTTCTCTCAAAACTAATTTGGTTTCAAATTTTATGTCTTTATATTAAGTGTGAATTTTAATAATCTAGCATTTGGATTACATGTGTTTATTATATCTTCTGTGTTTGCAAAATTTCAATAAAATGAAAAATGAATTGTTATGTCATTAAAAAAAAAGTTAAAATTTCAAATTTTGGTGATCTAAAATTGTGTATAAAAAAATAAGTTTATTGATCGAATAATAAATAATATCTGATTTGAATGAAATTTAATATGCATATTAAGAACATAAAAAATATGAAATTCAACAATTAAATTTTCAAAATTCACCAAAAAAAAAAATTATTATATATATGAGAAATTTAAATAATTTTTCTCCAAACTAGTTTATAGAAAAATTTTGTTCATTATTATTATTATACTAAAATTTAACCAAACAAAAGGTACCCAACAAATGATGCTAGGTAATTGGTGAATTTCCTATTTTTATAATCAATTCAAATTCATTCGTGGGTTATAATTTACTTGAATGATAAATATTTTTTTTCCCCTCAAACAAAGGATATATGTTCAAATTTTGCCTAAAATCAAATTTTAAATTTCTTTCGGGAACCTTTTAACCACAATCATTGATCCAAAATCAAATTTTAGATTTTTTACAGGAGTCATTTAACCACACTATGACATCCTTACTAAGGACCAATTAACACTCCAAATTGAGCTCTACCTTGAAACCTGAAATAACTATATTTAAAAATTATTTCTCTAGTTTATAATATTGTTTTGGCAATAATTAAAATGAAAAATAGAACAAGGACTAAAGCATAAGTTTAATAATTTCTCTCTTCTCCTTTCATTCGATTAGTCTATTCTATTATGTTCAAGTTAAAATCATCTTTTTACTTTATCAAAAACTAAAAAATTAAAAGCATTTTTAATTTATGTCATTTTATTTTCAGATATATAAAATGGATTTTACTAATGTGTGCCCTTAGGGCACATATTAATTTCCATTTTTGGGAAAAATTTTCTCGAGAATTGAAAAGTAATGATAGCTTTTTAAATTCCCGAGAAAATGTTTCTAAAAACAGAAAGCTTAATGCGTGCTCTAAGGACACACATTAACCGGACCCATATAAAATATAGGTGTGCAAGCTCAATTCCTCCAAAGGGGAAACCAAAGCCAAATTCTAGGGGGTCCTCAAAGTTAGGATCATAAATGATGCCTAATTGCGCTTTGATTTCAATTTAAAATTTCATAAAGACAGAATCGGTAATCATGACAAAAGAGCTCAAGTGTGGATCTCTGGAGATTCCAAAGGGAATTCCATGGATTTGGACAGTTGTCACCATGTCACATCAACCTCACATAAAAAAAAAAAAAAAATCATATCTAATTAAAAGAAAAAGTGATAAACCCTTTCAAATGATGTGCCACAACCTCAATTGTCTGTCACAAATCCAACAGGCATGATCAAATGGAGCTACCCCCTCAATCATCCCATTAAACCACCTACCCAATTCAGACAATAAGGGATGTTTGGCAAACAACGGAACTAGTTCAGTTCTAATACAAGCAGAACCAAAAACAAAACTGAACTGGTATATTTTATTTTGAGTCTGTTTGGAATCATATCAAAACCAGTTTTACTTAATAGACATGCAAAATTTTCTAATTTAAAACTAGATTATGGTGAGAATATTCATATGAAAACATCAGAATTTTCAGAACTTGATGTTGGAGAGAATGTATATTTGAAAGAACCAAAGTTAAAACTAGTTTTCTAAAGGAACATATTGCGTCCCATTTTGAACCAGTTCTTTGAACTAAAAAAATAAAAACCAGTTAAGTTGTTCTTGTTTGGCCTAGTTTTGTGATATGCTAAACATCCCTTAACAGTATAGGGTTGTCAATACAATCCAACACACACACACACACACTCTATGGAAGTCCTCCAGTCATAAATACTTTTGTCATAACAAATTTATATTACGGACATCATGAAGAGGATAATTTATTGCAAGAAAGTTGAAGATTTTTCTGGCCATTCCATAAGAATTAAAGGGGACACTATAACCCAGTTTTTACACATAAGGTCCATCTAAAAGTGGAGTCAGAGAAGAAAAATGGATCCATCATCAGACCTGAAAATATGGTATCAGATTGATTGATTCAATACTTTCATAACTTCACCATCAAAAGCATTGGTGGCAGTCAATCTAAGTATTGCGCAGATGTATCATGACAATTTTGGCATAAACATATTATTGATGACATAAAATAGATAATAATTTTCATGTAATGTCCAGACTCACCCTTGGAAAATTCCAAATTGCATTTCACAGTAAGCACTGACCTGTTTGCAGAAAGAGGCACCCCTCTCAAACACTCCAGAAGCCTAGCCCTTGCAAGCAGCACAGCTCCATGAAGCCTGTCCTCATTTTCAAACAACCTTGGCCTACTTGTGCTGCTTAAATTTTCTGCGTTGGCACTGTTGCTGGAAATAAATTGACTTGTACTTTGCTCAGGTCGAACTGCCGCACCCTCCTTATCAAGCCAACACAATACAGAAAATGAGGGGAAAAAAAGTATGAAACTCTAGTCACTGGTACAGATTGATTTTGAATCTCATGCTTTCACCACACAGAAACATAAACAAAACCACCATTATGACTAAGTATCCTAGGTTCATTTTTTAAGGAAAGTATTTTCTCCCCAAAAATTCACCCCAATAATATAGATACCAATTAAACATTGGGTTAAAAAAAAAAACTTATACAAACACTCAAATGATGAACATGTCACAAATGAATCTCATATAACCAGTTGCTATTTCTCGTACTTTTCACTCAAAATATATACTATGCAGAGATGGGAAAATAAAAAACTACAAAGAGAAGCAGCTCATGCCACCTATCTAATTTTATGCCCTTCTCACCTAAAATTCAAAAAGTCCTTAGCTTACAAAAAGTAACAAAACCAAAGTACTTGTAGTATTTTTTATAGAAGACATAGATAATGGCCCCTAACTAGATTTTCAATGCATTGTAACAGATACTCTTCTCCAGGGTGCTTAATGGCTCTTGACCTGGGCTTTTATCTTTTGTAGTTGGGTCTTCACCCCTCAAATCAGGTTCAAGAATTTCTTTTGACACAAAATCAAAAGCATATTTAGTTAATTTACATGGAATAGAAATAGATATTTTGCTTTTGGATAAAACTTTGCTATTTACATGGAAATTAAGGAATTTAAACTCCCATGATTTAAAATCCTATTTATCACAAATTTCGTTGTTTGGTTAATTCACACTTGATTCCAAAGAACCAGACCAAAAGTAGTGAACTATTGCTAAAATTGAGATCAAATTTCAATAAATTATCTGACACCAACCCAAAGAACCCTACCAATCCCCCAAAATTTATGTTGTTTCATCCTTGGAAATTTTGAAATCCCTATTAGGAGAAGCCCCAATCCCAAAGATGCCACTGTTTCCATTTTTAATGTTGCTCTCAAGTTCAACATTAAATTCCCTCCTGAATTTGCCACAAAAACTGTGAATGAGAGAGAGAGAGAGACACATACACAAAGGAATCATATACAAATAGAGAAACTATGATGCCTATTATTCACTTTACTTTCAAAATAGAAATAGGATCTTAGATATTTTGGGAGTAAATTAACTGCCCTAGATGGAGTTTTTGAATTCCCAACTAAACCATCCAACAATTCTTCTAGCTTGAGAATCTCAAGGATAAATGATATCAATCACTAAGTTGCTGCTACAAACTGTAGGCACATCAATTTCAGCTTTTCCACCTTCTGCATTTGAAAAATCTAACTATTAAGAATAAACCCCAAAGATAACCAATGAAAATTGGAAATCAAGTTCTTAATATCATCATAACAATTAATTGTCTTCCTCTTTTTCAACAACAATCTTTACTAGTGGTGCTTAGTGATTATTGGATTACTTTCATTTTCAAATGAAAATTACAGATTTTGATAAACTGACATCTCAAGTCAAAGATATTAGTAGTTTATAATAATATCATGAACAAATTAAGGTCTTTAAATGGCACGAATACAAAGAAAATGTACAGTATGATTTCTTTTACACTACAACTCCTTAACTTTGATATGTGCTCTTTGAAAATTTTCAGGGGCCAAACATGAGGATAAGTAGTTATAAATGCATAATATTCATCTATCATCTTACCTGTTAATCCAAAATGAATCAAGAGTTTCACTCGAGCTTTGCTGAGAAAAAATAGTACTAACCGTCAACAATTTAGGAAAAAGAAGCAAGTATTCCCCAAGACAATCATCTTGGAAAAAATCATGGTGCTGGATAATCTGTTTTATAAAAATGATATACATCAAGAATTAGTCACTCCCATGCGCAACTTTATTTGTCTAAAAGAACAGTGTATATACAACTTTTTCTTAGAATTCCTACATTAAAATCCTACATAATTCCTTTTTGCTAGAGGAAAAAGAAACCTATTTAGCATATGTCTTCTACACATTTTCCAGTCTTAAATTTGTTATGCACTATATGCTAATTGTGTTCAAGATCTTGAGAGTATGTATTAACATATTTAGGAAAATGTTGGTGCACTTGGTATTTTAAATTTTATGACAAATTTTGGACATAAAAATAACGTAAAAACTAAATGAATTCATATTAACATTAGAATTATGATCTTCACCAGCATGATAAGATAACTTTTAGCAGGTCAGATATGATTAAGAGCTCATTAATTTCAAAATCATTAGCACCTTTTATATACTCAAGGTAATGATTTGTCAAGCCAAAGCTTATTAATTTTGAATATTCTCATACGGTTATCTTCAAGTAAGAATCCAATCAAAGACAGAATTGTAGAAGACTGCAAGGTTCTTTTTTATTATTATTTTTCTTTAAAAAAAACTAGTAGTCTATATTGTGAGCACATAACGATAACCAAACCTGAACACCGTGGCGACATTTTTTCATGTCATCCAGAATTTCTTCAGTTCTCCAACTTGTTCTAGCAATAATTGTACGGAAGCTAGGAGTCCTATCCTCGAGGATGTACATTTGCCTTCAATGCTTGGAATCATAATCCTGAGTAGGCTCTCCTATAGAAAATTAATGTATTGTAAGCATCTAAAAATAGATTTGAATAACTCATAATTATTTTAAATGTAGGCAACATATATACCTTCTGAAAAGATTAGATCTTTGCAATGAAAAATTTACTGTAAGGATCATTAATCACTCCATAGACCCACCAAAATTTTGTTAAAGCAAGAAAAAGAATTAGATAGAATCAATAAAATTATTATGTGTAAAATAATACAAGAACTCTTAAAAAATATATTTTATCTAAAATTCCCTAGTCATTGACCATGTGAAAACTTAATCCACACTATTTTTTTTACCTAATATATCCAAACCTTATTTTTCAACTTTGAATATCTGCAACATGAACAAGAAGAAGGGCCTAGGTTATGACACTGCAAACACACTAACATGGGCAGATCATGGGAAAATATGACACAACACAAACATTATTCTGTTTCTGTTTGTGTGTTCTATCACATATTGATAATAAAATGAACTAGGTATTTATACCACTGCACACCCATAGTATTATGGTCAATCCATAAGTACAAGTTCTTGTGCAATGGCATGTGAGGAGGGGCTACACACACATACACTTAGATTATGCTAGAGTAGGATTTCTATCTCAGATATAAAAGGAAAAAATGAACCAGGTATGTATGTGTGTGTTTGTGATCAATTAAGCTAATAATTAAGTCAACTGTCAAAGGCACAATTGGGGAAGACCTCAATGATGCTATAATCCAAAGTTAAAATTTCAAACATGACTTCACTTATACCTTTCCTAAACGTCAAGATACGCGTTGCATGCACATTGTGTCATCTTTTGAAGCAATTACCTCGCTACATTATCACCAGTTATGACCTTAGCCTGGATGTAGGAAAAGCAATGTCAAGAACCAAGAAAACATAGACACCCTTCATGCGGAATTAATGGTCAATATTTCCAATTTTAACCAATATATGTACCTAATATAAGACAAAGAATATTTACATTCTTGTATTTGAAAATAGGATTTATATGTATAAGTAGGCTAAGATTGGAATTTACATATGACAAATAACTATAATAACAAATTCAAAGGTTTAACTGCAGATAGCAGATAACTATAATAACAAATTCAAAGGTTTAACTGCAGAGGCAAAAGTCAAAAGTTCAAAAGTTTTAACTGTATTAAACTAGTTCAAAAGTTTAACCGCAGATAGCAAAAGTCATTTGAACAAAAATTTTATTGTTTAAACAAAAGAGTAATTTAGATGTAAGGTTTTACTGATATTGTAAGAGGTCAAGAAAGTGAAAATTTCAAAATTATTAGCTGAAGCTCTGTATCATAGTGGACAGTGCTTGCATAGATTCATCATGGGCTGCAACACATGGTGAAACCCCCTTGAGTAAAAATTCTAAAAATGGTTGTGCAAATTCAAGGAAAAATCAAACTTGATAGAGAAACCACATCCTTGCATGGAAAGACTTCCCACTAGAAACTGGTGCCTATGCTGTGCAGCTGTGCAACCATGGCCTAGTAATTCTGACTAAGAAATTTTGAAGTGGCATTTAAAGGAAATTTGTTTGTAAATAGCATAAATAATTTTTAAAAAGGAACTTAACTGACAAATCATAGTCCAAATAACATGGAATTGCTTGGACTGGTTAAGTAAATGAATGGGAATGTTCAATAGGGAGGGAACATTAACATGTAAAATTAACCTCGTATGTACTTGATTTTACCATACTTGTTGGTTACAATGAGTGCAAAATTAACAAAAGGGGATACAACATAAGTGATCTCTGCTCCTTGACACTTTAATGTTGTATATTTTTTGTACTGGGTATAAATTCAAAACCATTAGCTCATGAACATTGTTTACTCTTTCTCTACAGCAAGGTATTCCTATAAGAGGGTGACTTCAAGGTGATATTAATTTGTAATTTCAAAATATTCCTTTCAATATTTAACTCAAAGTGAAATTAGTAAGAAGGTGCCACAGAACAATAGAAAATTACTATGTTCAAACTAATGGAGAGGAGATTGGCGGGTTGGAAACGCTTATATTTATCCAAGGGAGGTAGAGTCACCCTAATCAAAAGCACCCTATCTAATTTACCCACTTATTTTCTATTTTTATTTCCTATACCTGCTAGTGTGGCAAACCGAATTGAGAGGCTCCAGCAGAATTTCTTATGGGGCATTTTTGGAGATGATCCTAAAATTCATTTGGTTAAATGGGCTATTGTTTGTGCTCCTATTTCTTTGGGTGGCTTAGGGATAAGGAAGATAAGACTTTTCTATGAAGCTTTACTTGGGAAGTGGCTTTGGAGATTTAGGATTGAGGAAGATGCCCTTTGGAGACAAGTGATAGAGATGAAATATGGATGCATGTGGGGGGGGGGGGGGGGTGCTGGTGTACCAGATTTGAGAATGGCCTTTATGGTGTTGGTTTATGGAAAAATATCAATCAGGGATGGCCTTCTTTCTCTCGCCATATTCTGTATGATATAGGTGATGGGTCTAGAGTGAAGTTTTGGCAAGACCGGTGGTGTGGAGAGACATCTCTTGCTATTAGATATCTAGAATAAGGATGCCAGTGTGGCTGAGCTTATGATGTCCACCAATGGTGTTCTCTTTTGGGATGTGAGATTCTTTAGGGATGTGCATGCTCGGGATCTAGAGGCTATGTCAGACTTCATGGAAACCATATATGGTTCTCCTATAAGGGGGCTAGGTGAGGATAAAATGTGTTGGATTCCTAGCAAAGATAAGGGTTTCTTGGTTAGTGATTATTATAGAATTTTAGTTGGCATCACTTTCTATGGTTTTCCTTGGAAAAGTATTTGGCAGCAGAATATTCCCTCTAGAGTAGCTTTCTTTGTTTGGACTGCTGCCTTAGGGAAATGCTTGATGATTGATAATTTACGAAAAAGGAAGGTGTGGATTTTGGATTGGTGCTACGTGTAAGAGAAATGGTGAATCGGTTGACCATCAATTCCTTCATTGTCCTTTTGCTATGGATCTATGGTCTATGGTTTTGGGTCTTTTTGGAGTAACTTGGGTTATGCCGCACACTATTTTGGGGATGTTACGGTTTTGGAAGGCAGCTTTGGTCGTTATCGAAATGGTTATATTTGGTCCATCATTCCTCATTGCTTATTGTGGTGTCTTTGGAGGGAGAGAAATAGTAGATGTTTTGAATCTATTCCGGACCTAAAGCTACTCTTTTTTAGAACTTTAAGGGATTGGTTGTTTGCTTTGCAAAATCAATCATTCCCTTCTTTTATTGATTTCCTAGACTCTTGCAATTTTTGTATTTGATTTCTTATCCCTTGTTCACTCCCTATGCACTAGGGTGTTCCTTTTTTTATCAATATATCTTATTACCTATCAAAAAAAAAAAAAAAGAAGCAATTGGAGGTAATCCTATTAATATATTTACAAAAGATATGCCAGTGGGTAAGAAATGAAATGTGTATAGAGCTATAATCTTCAAAGGGATAGAAGACTTGCTCATAGTTAAAGAAACTATAAAACCTTTTCTTGGGCATTGAGATCATTCTAATGTCTACAAAATAAGGGTGTCAAATACCAATGACAAGACTTACATCTATACCCAGTTGCATCAAGTGTGGAGTCCATTAGTACAAAATACCAAAACAAAGAATCCTACAGAAAAGAGTGATCATTTTTGGGCACAGAAATAACAAAACTTATAAGTATGAAGTAGTTTCACCAGCAGCTACAACTATTATTCGTACAATGACGAAGTTGTGGCCCTGTCTTTTTTTTTTGATAAGTAATCAGAGAAATGATATAAATGAGGAAGAATACAAGAACAAGAAGTTCAAGATGATGAACAACAAGAAACAGAAAAAACAAACAACAAAAACCAAAGCTAAGGATATCAGAAAGACAAACTAAGGGAAAACATAAACTCTGACAGAGACGAAGAATCAGTAAAGCCCCAACAACGAGCCCACTCAAAAAGACTACGCTTGCATAAAATCTTTAACTCATCCAACGTCTTCTCCATGTTCTCAAAGGAGCGACGGTTACGTTCCAACCAAACAATCCACATTAAGCACCCTGGAATCAAATTCCAAATATTCGAGTTGTGCTTCCCAAGCCATTGATACCAACAAGATAACAAACCCACCGTCGTTCTTGGCATAACCCAATGCACACCAAAAGCTTGAAGCATGAAGGACCATAAAGAATGTGTAACAGGACAATGAAGCAAAAGATGGTCTACCGACTCCCCATCACCACAACACATACAACACCGATTTACCAAAATGCGATCCCTAAGCATGAGATTATCCAAAGTGAGAATCCGATTGTGCGCAGCTGTCCACAAGAAGAAGGCCACTCGCTTAGGAATCTTTGGTTTCCACACACCCTTCCAAGGAAAAAAGAAGTTATGATTACCCTGAATAGCTTGGTAATACGATCTGGTATCAAACTTACCATCCCTTTTGAGCTGCCATCGAAGCGTATCCCTCCTATCCCCCCGAGGAGTACGAGGATGGATACGGTGAAGAAGAGAATAAGATGCAGCTAGCTCCCAATCTTCAAAAGCTCTAAAAAACCTTAAGTCCCACACTCTGGAAGTACCTCCTTCCGGAGTCCACAAAACCTCAGAGATGCATGCATCCTTGGCTACTGAACAGACATATAGCTCAGGATAGAGGTTTTTTAGGGTATAGTCTCCAATCCACCTATCATGCCAGAAGCGGATACGAGTGCCTTCACCCACTATAAAAGACAAATGCTTAGAAAAACTCTCCCACCCTTCATGGATGCTTCTCCAAAGACCACAACCATGAGTCCTCCTGCACACTTTTGTGGCCCTGTCATCCCAATTAATTCAATTATGTGCAATTAATATGAAAAGAAACAAACAAATAAAAGCCTTTTATTTTATATTATATTGGAAAAACTCTATGACCAATAAGTATGAATTATTTTCTTCTACAAATCCCAACCAAAGGCATTTAGGAATTAAAGTAGATTAAATTTTGGCCAGCAAGACGTAAATGAGCAAATAACCTCATGCAGTATCATTCCAGCACATTAAAAATAAATACTCCATAGACTTGAAAGGTTCAAACCAAAACATCCCAATGTGACTTTAACAGAAAATTTGGATTGATAGACATTTCCCTATTCTCTACTTCAAACACAAGTACACAATTGTGCAATTTATATTATCATGACATCCATCCAGAACCAAATACAACTGCTTAGTAGTTAGATGTAGGATTGCATTGAAAGAAGGATGTTCTATGCACTTAAGGTCATTTCACAACTTGTGTAGACACTGGGAAGTACAATGAACATTATACATGTCTTGGTTTTGTTATTTGTTTCTCTGATCAGTATTCACACATGTTGAGGGACTCCATTTCATTCTTCATTGTCATTCTTCCATTTTCCGAGTAATTTTTTTTTTTTTTTTTTTTTAATTTGGATCCATTTATGGTGTATTTTGCATGAGGTTAATTTCAATGTTGGAAGTTATAGATAAAAAAAAAAAAAAAAAAAAAATCTAAATAGGGGGTAAAACATGGCCGTTTAAACCTATAAATATTCAACAACACAAAAAAGAAGGAAAGAAAAAGAAGGCACCAACAATTGACATTTCAACTGCACATTAAATTAAACAAACATGCATCAATAACAAAGCAAAAATGAATAATCACATGACTTACGACATAAGAAACTACCAAAAAGAGTGCCCTGATTCCAGATCCAAAGGCATAAGTAACTAGGCCATTCTTCAATTGGAACGTTGACTCAACAAATTGGTTAATCGGAAAGATCTCACCCAAAAGCAAAAATCCTTTTTTCCAGTTCTTGCAATAATTTATGGGTCAAACCTAATAGATCTGATAATTCCATGATATGCATGATCAAATTCTTTACTTCTTAATATTGTCAGAAAATATTGAAATCATAGGGTCAATTTTAGGTTTCAATACATTATCAATTGATTCATTTCTTTTCTCAAGCATGTTATCAATTTTTATGAAATGCTATGAACTTTAATAAAGAAAATGATTAAATCCACTTCCAAAGACACAAAGCAAATCCTATTGAATTTTACAACTTAATGAGTTGCATTAATTTATGGGAAAAAATATTGGTATGCCTTTGCAAGCTAGAAAATATTCCACTATTACATAGGTCCAAGAACAACTTGATGTGAAAGAACAAAACCTTGTTAGTAGGATTTCACACAGCAACTTAGCTCAATTCTACACATTCAATTTTTCAATCATCACTTCAGAGTCCAACAATCAATAACAAAGACACATTTCACTCATAGTTAAAGCTATAAAACAGCATGCCCAAGTGAGGTGAAAAAACCAAAGAGCGTCACCCAAAACATTATAACGAAAAAGTCTTAACAATATAAATTGTTATTGCCACCTGATTAAAGACCTCCCTATTCCAGAAGTGCTAAATCCACAAATTGATCAACCTAGAAGGTAACATCAATACCAAACAGTGGAGGAGGAAATCATCAACAACAAACAAGCTAATATCAGAAATCCACATATAATTCCCAACATTTTTACAAGATTATGAAATTTGAGACAATATATACTATCAGTAACAATTTTAAAAAGAAAGCCTTTAAAATATAATGGTGTGTTCAAAGGACCTTGAAACTACGACTATTGGCAAAGTCAAATCCATTTCAAAACCTCCTGCTCTATGAAATTAAGGATGGCATAAGCATATAAGGTCGTGCCAACTAAAGTTTGAATTTTCAGAATTGGTGCTAGCTAGTAACAGTCTAATAGACAAAAGTCCTAATACTCGCATATTATGCTAACAATGGAGAAATGGAATAAAACTCAAAATTTTAATAAATCAAGAAGTATGAGTAGCTTCATTATCAGAAAGAGATTATGTGATGAACACATAACTGCTTGTTTTATAATTTGTCTAAAATTTGAAATAGGTTTTTCATAATTTCTTTCATCTATTCTGCATTTTCTTTGGGTTAGTTTCTATTCAAATTATGTTGGTACCCAATCCAATGAATGAGCATCCAAAGATGCAAATGAAACAATGCAACTAAAAAAAGAGAGATATACCTTGGCATCAAATGCTAAAGAAATGGAATGGGAACTATGAAGAAGAAAATTGTTTCAAGGTTCTTTTTCAGATGGAGGCATATTTCTTCTTCCAAGTTTGATCAAGATTTTCTCATTTTCTTCGATGGAGAATACAAATTGAAGTCAGAATCATCATCACTGACAAAGTTATGGACCATTGAAGAAGAACCCAAATGAAACCCCTCACTAACAGTTGAGCCAATTGCCAAACCTGGCAGACCCAAGCATAATTCGAACATATCTGTCATATTATTTGGAAGGTCTATACTAGAAGGCAAAGAAATGTGGCTAGTGTCATCAGGGATAGTGACTTGAGGCTGAGGTGGCGGATAATTTCTTCCCATGGGAGAAGTGCACAGTGACAAACTCAAATCACATCCATCATCATGAGAGCCCTCCAAAGGAGAGTCAAAATCATTATATGTTGTTTCCATTGAATTCGAATGTGAAAGCTCCAAACAAGAGTTTAAGAGGTGGGGTGAAGGCGTGACAGTGTTTGAAATAGAACAAATGGGGAAGGCAGGCATTGAAGTAAATTTTTTTTGTCCAATCCTTCAAAACTTACTTTTAGTATATTTTGAATTTCTTTGTTTGGAATATTCTTATACTTTTCTAATTCACTTTCCCATTTGCGAATGCTTCTTCCACGTAAATTGGAACCTATGATTTGTACAGCTAATGGAAGGCCATTGTCATAACATATGAATTGATTTGTAAGAAGTAAATAATCTGCCTCAGGTTCGTTTTTGTTGAAGGCATACTTACTAAAGAGTTGAAGAGCTTCATGTCAATCCAATTGCACAACCTTGTAGATTAAAGGATAATTTTCAAGAGTGGTTAGCACATGTTTGTCTCTTGTGGTTATAATAACTCTACTTCCATTAGCAAGCCAATCGCATTTTCCAAGAAAATTTTCTATTTGGCCCAATTTATCCACATCATCGAGAATCAAAAGAATCTTTTTACACGAAAGTCTTTCTTTGATCACATTGATTCCTCTGGATGTACTGTGCACCTTACACTCCATGCTCCCTAAGATCTCAGAAAGAAGTTGCTCTTGTAGTTTGATTATGCTACAATCTGTTCTTGAATTTTCTCTTACATTCATTAGGAAGCTACTTCCTTCAAATTGATCAGCAACTCTATTATAAACAGCTTTTGCAGTTGTAGTCTTTCCTATTCCTCTAAGGCCATGAATTCCAACCCCCCGAACATCATTTGACTTAATATCTAAAAGATTTTCTACAACTTCTGCACGAGAATCTATTCCAATTGGGTATTTAGCAACAAATAACTTTGTGCGATTTGGTTTGGTACTTGATACCACTCTAATAATTCCTCGGATAAACTGATATTCAGGAAAACTGCCAGTTGTAGAGCATAGGAAACATAATTAGACTAGCTGGAAATATAAATACAAAAATGAACTAAATTCAAGATGATTAGATGTGTGACTTACAAGTGACACATTTTTTAAATTAAGGCACAGTTTGGATCCACGTTTGCTGCATTTTAAGTTTCTGTGTTTTCCCTTTTTTTTTTTTTCACGCCTTTTCCCCCAACAGGCGGTACTGTTCATGTACGGTACATAAACAGTAGCCGTAACTTTTGACCGGTCTTCTGTGAACAATGCATCCGTGCACTGTTTACGAACTCACAAATTTCATTTTTTTATCAATTTTTTCATTAAAAATGGGTCCCACAGCACTATTCACACATTTAAAAATTATTTTGCTACAGTGTTTTCAGTTTTCAGTTTCAGCAAAATAAGTTCTATCCAAATAGACCCTAAGTAAATGTGCACGTAACTCATAGACATAGATTTAAGACAATAATTAATTTGAGACTTAAATGTGCATTTTTTCTTCTTTTGAGTCCTCATTTTCTCTCTCTCCTCCTAACACTATGTCACTCCCCCTTCTTCTTGTTCTTCTCCTCATGCCACTTGCTACCCCTTCATTCTACGTCACTAGCCCATTTATAATACTCTGAAAATGAAATGATTAAGAAAATTTGCAAATTATTAAGTTGATGAGCCCTTGATTTAAATCACACTTCCTTCTATAACAATTGTGGGTGAAAGGTAAGATCATCGGATAAAAGCACATTAGATATATTTGTAATCTACCAATCAAGTAAAAATATAAAAATAAACCTTCTATTTGTGCTGGTCTTTAATGCCTTAGTAGTAGCAGTGCTCCTTGGTAGATAGTAGTAGCAAATATTTTCGTAATAAAATATTTCCGTAATTTGGTATTTAGTAGTCATAACAAAACCATCAGAGGTTTGAAAGCTATAAAAAGAACAAGATTAGTGTTAGATACATACCCATCCTTATAATGCCATCTAGACAAACTAGCTGCTTCACATAAAGCTGCCCTCCACCTCAGCACTTTCTCTATGTTGTTCTCGAATTTTTTTTTCATGTGTAGCCAATGCTAATCCAAAACTACCTTCTTGCTTGCGTACTTTAGATGGATCCACTCTGTAAAAAACTGGTAAAACTTTTTGTCCAATTTTTTTACACTCAACAATTTTGGTGAGTTCTTCGAGGCACCAAGTGGAAAATGCATAGTTTTGAGAGAATATGATAATTGAAATCATTGATGATTTAATGGCTTTGATAAGTTCCGCTGAAATTTCTTCACCTCTCTGGAGATCTTCATTATCAATGAAGGTCTTGAAACCTTTGTCACACAAGGCTTGATATAAATGGCCAGTAAAACCATGGCGAGTATCTTCACCTCTAAAACTCAAGAAAACTCAAGAAGACTTCATAGTCCCACTTCTGAGTGGAAGAAGAAAAGGAGTCTCCCTCAACGATCAGGAAAGCCGCCATCAAGATCTATGAGGAGAAGATTGGAAAGATCAGAGATGTGATGAAATGAGAAGTACAAGAGATGAGTAAACCACACCCAAAAAAAAAAGTGTATTTTGACAAAGAGCAATTTGAATGAAACGCTCAGGTTGAAGGAACAATTAGAAAGGAGAATAGGAATGAAGGCCTTGAAAAAGAGCCTTTAAATCAACAACAACATAAACAAACACACAGAAAGACCCAAATGCAAATTAAGTAAAAGGGAAAAGCTGAGAGAAAGTACCTGTAGAGTGGAGAAAGATCAGCGATGGGGCTTGGGTCGGTAACAGCTCGGCGATGGGGCGTGGCTTGCGTGGGTCGGCGATGGCTTATTGAGCAGAGAGTTTCGGTGAGCTTTGGTGAGGAGGAGGATGAATCGAGTCGGCGATGGTGCGTGGGGTCGACGGTGAGGATGATGGATGATGGATGAACGAAGCTGGGCTTCGAAGATGGGTGAGGAGTGGACGATGAGAGAGAGTGAGTGTGAAACGGCAGCAGAATAAAACGAAAAGAAAGAGAAAGAAATAAATATTATTTTAACGAGAAGTGGTAATAATTGTTTTAGACTGTCCTTATTCCTTAGAAAAAGTAAAAAGCAGTTTGAATATGCTGCCAAAAAAAAAAAGCACTACAAAGTCTCACGTAATTTCTGGAGTCTTTTGGGTTAATATTGCAAAATCTGAACTTAATTTGCGTTATAGGTACTGTTTGAACTTAATTGGGGAATTGAGAAAAGAAAAAGAATTTTGGCAACAGTGTTGCCGAAATTCAACAAAAGTAGGAGAGAGAAAAAGAAAAAGTTGGAGAGAGAAAGAAGAGGAATTTCGGCAACACTATTACCGAAATTCCTCTGCCCAAATTCCTGCCCGGTTCTATGTAAAAAAGCAATTGCGGCAATGCCATTGTCGAAATAGGAAAAAAAAAGAAATTTTTTTTTTGGTAATTGTGGCAATGGCATTGCCGAAAATGGGGGAAAAATTGAATGGAATTATGGCAATGTCATTGCCGAAAATGAGAGGAAAAAAAAAATGTTGTTGCCGAAATCTGGGAAGAAATTTTAAAAAAAGTGTTACGTTCACAATATTTTTATAATACTTTCACAACAAATCACAGGTGATTAGTTATTATTAGTTCAAATTTGATTTTAACACTGAGATTACTTTTTTAATCTAATAATAACAACCTGCCACTTAAAATTTGTTGTAAAAATTGTGTGTACCTATCATTTCTTAAAAAAATAAAAAATAAAATAATAGAATTGTGGCATTGGGATTGCCGAAATAGGTGTAGAAAATTTTCAATTGTTATGTTATTAAAAAAAAGTTAAAATTTCAAATTTTTATGATTTAAAATTGTGTATAAAAAAATAAGTTTATTAATCGAATAATAAATAACATCTGATTTGAATGAAATTTAATATGCCTATTAAGAATATAAAAAACATGAAATTCAACAATTAAATTTTCAAAATTCACAAAAAAAAAATTATATATATGAGAAGTTTAAATAATTTTTCTCCAAACTAGTTTACAAAGAAACTTTGTTCATTATTATTACTAGTATGTAGCCCGTGCTACCGCACGGGAATGGATATATTATTAATCATAAGTTTATTCATGTTTAAAAGGCTCAGTTAAGTCTAAATTCATATTATTAACCAGAAAATTTCATTAACAAAATTTAGCAGTATATATATATATATATATATATTGTTGATGAGAATGAGTAGTGGGGTAAGATAGAGCATATGAAAGAAGGAGGGGAAGAGGAGATGATAATTAAGCACAATTTTAGTCGAGCAAGCCATCAAACCTTATATGATATGGCTTATCAAGTGGGGCTTTACTTGTAAGTGCTTATAAATAGTTGGCATAAGAGTGATTTGTGTGCATAGGTGAATTGTGCGTTGGGCGTATAGGAAATGTTGTTTGTATTGTCTATCTTCTAGCTTAGATGAGTATAGTTTGATTGAATTTGTATAATTTATTTGTGGGAGCCATGTGATGTGTTATCAGTGGATGGTTTACTTTTATTTTATTATATTGTGTGCTTCCACATGAATATGATTCACTCTCATCACAGTGACATAAAATATGCTTTGGACAAGAAAGATTGTGCTTTATTATTTAGTAGGTATTGTTTGGTAGATTAGATGTAGAAATGCGGGGATTTTTAGTTAGAAATGATGGTTCTAATTTATAATTTAGCAAACTTTATTAGAAAATGCAGATGATTCAAATTTTATGGGATGAAAATTTGAAATCTTAAAAAGGAATTTTTTTTGGTTTTTATATTCAATGAGACGTAATGACAAATTTTTGATAATCACAAGGATAAAGTTCATCACACTTTGAATTTTCCACAATCGATAATCATTCCTTTTGGCAAACCAATATGTCAGTTATATTTGTTGTTTATGCAATACAATTTATATTTTAGGCATATTTGTTGATAGATCAATTAGGTATTTGTCAGTTATATTATAGGCATGTAGTTTATACAATACAATTAAATTTTAGTAATGGCATATTATAAACGTTAATGAAACTAACAACACCTTAAATCTGCCAGGTTTAAAATGGTTTAAAGGAATGTATATGACACTGATAGAGTTACTGGTTAATAAGAGAAAGCATCGTTGATAGCTCAAAAGAACTTTAATCTACTTATAAGTAGAGTATAAGATCTTTTATATACTTAGCAGTGATCAGCAGAATCACTTACACACATGCTAGGGAACCCTCAATTGGATGTGGATGCCAAAGATTGATGTACTGATCCAAATAGATAAAAATTACATAGAATGTTGTTAACAATTGTATTTGACAATTAGTTATACGTAATAGAATTTTTTAAGAACACTGGTAACAAACACGCATAATAGAATGAACAACACATATTCATTACAGAACAAACAGCATCAAACTAAATTGATGAGAACAAAAACTTAAATATCAACACAATGTTCAATATTATATTGATTTGATCCCAACAACATCTTTAAGATTAGTTACATATAACTGTTTTTACTTCCGTTCATTTACAGTGAAGATCCAAAACTGTAACCAATCTTTTTTTAATCTTCATAATCTATAAAAATGTCTAAGTCCAGTGAGGGAATGAACGGTGGTCTATATCTGTGTCATAAGGGGTTTTTTTTTTTTTTTTTTTCTCCTTCTCTATCTTTGTATCGCAGGTTTTTTTTTTTCCTCCTGTATTGCAAGCCTTTGCTATGTATTTTAAACAGTTAGTTTTCTTTTTATTGAAAGAACTATAAAACAAAACGGTGTTTTAACATTGTGAAACAGTATAATTTATCGTTTTTTAATATAAATCTATGCACCATAGAACTATGTTAACCACAATATCAAATTACAATAGTTACAATACAACTTCAGAGATGAATGCAATAGAAAGTAAAGTACACCAAATCAAGATTAAAGCATAATTTTAACAGTTATAGCATAAATATCAGCTACAAATCAAGAAGGTAATCAAAAATATATATGTATATCTCAAAGTGGCTAGGATCAAAACATGTGCATATCTCTAATTTAAGCTTCTATTAAGGTTATCTCCATTGGTAACACTGTGGAAAAAATATACAGTGTCTTCCAAACTTAAGATTGTCACCATTCATCTCTTAAGAAAAAGGAAAAGAAAGACATGATTGTGTTTCTTTTTCTCTAATTTAAAAACATCATTGGCAAATACCCAAAACTAATTAACCCAAATACTCTAAACAAAAGCAAACCAAATGTGACACAAATATCCTAAAGAAAGCAGTGATAAATCTACAATAGCACATGAGAATAAAAATATCATTGAAAACACAAAACATGGCAGGTTTATTTGAAGTAAACAGTAAGAAATCTGAATGTCTAATAAAACCAAATTGAAGTTTAATAACACTAAAATAATTCTATGTCCTATTTCGTATATAAGTACTCAGTAAGGGATAGTAAAAATAGGAGAACAGTGTAAAGAGAGACTACAAGAAAAAGTAAAAAATAGTCATTAAAAGGAAGTTGATAACAGTTTCTAATTTCGACAGCAAGAATCAAGATTAATTACACAAAAGGTTCCTCAAATTTATTAGGCTTTACTTCAAAATTATAGAAAAAGATATATTAAATTATAGGCACACCCAAGTTATGGAATTCATGAAACTTTCCACCCATTATTATGTAATCATCTATTCATAAAATAAATAAATAAAAGAAAATCATCTATAAGTACTCAAATCCAAGACACTAAGACATACACAAAAAAACAAATGAATAAACAAAATAAGCAAAGCTAACAACAACAACATTTAAAAAAAAATCTGCCAATAAACTGAGCCTAAAAGCCTGAGCAATACAAAAATTAATAGAAACCAAGTCAAATAGAACTCAAGTAATTACTAAATATTTGATTTAACCAATGTCTGTATTAGGAATTTAGAACAATAATACAGTGTTTCTACCTTCTAGGCATCATGGAGGCCACTTTCTTTCGTAATATTGGTGGACTATGCAGACTATAATTGGCAAAAAAATCAATTTGGAGCAACAAAATTCGATTCTATTAACAACATTGCTATTATACTAATGGTCTTTAACCCGCTCAATGCACAGAATTATTTAATTGATGTATTAGGTATCTCATGTGCTAGTCTAGTCACAAACATTGAATTTAAGATTATAATTCTAGCAAGTTTATGTCGATAATGTATCGGTTTGTTGTAAGCTTTCCCTAGTAGGTTATTCTTGCATTTCATTATAGTATTTGTAAATCATAAGCTCATAAAATAGTGGCCTTCGAAATTCTAGAAATTGTATTACAAAAAGTTACTATTGTGAAACCTACAGTTGGTACCCTCCTCCATGGATCTCAATCAAAAATACATTTGAGTAGTTCAAGGTATTTTAAATATTGCAAGAATTTAATTAGTCAAACTTAACAGAGCAAATGACAAATATAATAAATGAGCAAGTAAAACCTAATATGTGACCCCTTCTTTTGATTCAAAATGTTGTATTGCTAAAGCACATCCCTGAGAATTCCATTACTCATCTATAGAAAATCAGCCCACTGTCTTCTTTTTACCTCTTCATTGGGTTGCGAAGCAAAATTCTCAATAAAAACTCAAGAACTAATGCCAAAGGGTGGGTGCACCCACATATGAAAAATTATGTGAATTATAAAATCAACAATTATAGTACATGAAACACTATGCTAGGGACCACAAACTAAATATACAAAACTGGCTTGAAATTGAGTAAAACCTCACAAACACAAATAAGTCAAATTGATTACAAAGCATGGTGAACAAAAATTTGAGTAGAATTCCAACCTTCTATAAGGCGGCTGGAAAAAGGGTAAAAAAAATTAAGGCAATTCCAAATTTCCAACAATTTTAAGGACTAATCTATAAAAATAGAATGATACCACATAAATTAATCCAAAAGGTGCAAAACGATGAAAATATATATATATCAATAGAGAAATAATAATAAAATTAAATATCTAGAAGAAAAACAACAAAGGCGATCAGAGAAAATGCGGTTCAATCTGCAAAAACTCGGTAATTAACATAAAAAATCCAATAATTTTACTTGAAAAATTATAAATAACTGTACTCTCAATAATCAATGTTTTTTTTTTCCAACAAAACATAGATCTGCACAAAAGCATAAATCAATTTAAATTTTAGGGCTAACCAAAAAAAGCACAAACCAAACAAAAATCCGCCAAACAAAAACAAAAATTTAATCAATACAACAATCGAACAAAACAGAACTCAAGAAATTGAAACAATAAATGGGAGATTCGGGAAAAAGGTAGCCAAACCTTAAACCATTTGGCAAAGCAGTATTTAAAAAAATCTTTGTTATCTATCCGTTTGTTTCTATTAAAAAAATGCAAAAATAATTCCAGTGAAACCATAATTTTACTTTGAGAGAAGTCATCAATAAATCTACACTCAACAGTAATCGACAAAACATAAAGGCAAACAAAAAAAGTGCAAACCTAACAAAAATCTGCCAAACAAAAATAAAATCTAACCAATACAACAATCGAAGAAAACTTCACTCAATAAATTGGGAAAAAAAATAAATGGGAAATTAAGGTAACAGGTAGCCAAAAATAAAAAGAAGAACCCCATAAAATTACATTTAGCAGAGGAAAAAGGATCTGTGGGTAGTTTATACAATTTGAAACGGTAGTTGAAGAGAAAAAAAAAAGGTAAACTACATAATTTATCCCTATCCTATACACTATATTTCAATTTGATCCCAAACCTTTCAATTGTGTCAATTTGGTCCCTAATATTTTAGTATCGTGTCAATTTAGTCTCTAACGTTATCTTTTGGATGAAAATTTATGACTTGTCTAATGGTCAAAACAAAAAATTAGCTTACGTTGATGAGACAATAAACTTAAATTTTATTTTGGTCGTTTGTCATGTTAGCAATTTCCATCTAAGATATAACATTAGGGACTAAATTAACACGACATTGAAATGTTAGGGATCAAATTGACACAATTGAAAAGTTAGGGACTAAATTGAATATGGTGTAAAAGTTAGGGACCAATTATGTAGTTTACCTAAAAAAAAAAAAAAAGCGCTCTCAGACCATCCACAAAAACCCATCTACACACTAAAATAAATGAATAAATTCTCAACATTTAGATAACCAAAAAAATCTAAAGTGCATCCAAATTTGATTTTCACATCTTTCCCCTTCATTTCCACAGGAACCAAACAACTTCTAGGAAACCCAACGACCCATAATCGAAATCATCAAGAAGAAAACGAAAAAAAGAAAAAGAAAAAAGTGATGGATTAGTAAAATACCAACCGTAACCAAACGCGGAGGTACCGTAAGTCGTTTTTGTAACGATGATCAGAATCGAAGGTCTATGCGCACTTCTGCAAAAACCATGGCAGCTTTTCGTTCAGAACTTGCGAAGGCAACGAATCCTTCATCTTTCTGATCCCTCTGTATATACAAAATGCCAAACAATCTCACTTTTTAAAACCATTAAAAGAGCTACCCACAGAGAGAGAGAGAGAGAGAGAGGCATACCAGAGCCATGGGAGGAGAAGAGGGTTGTTGCCAGAGTAGGATTTGATGTCTGAGATCAAGGAGGTAAAGAGATCAATGTTGTTGTCGTTGTTGGCTTTGGCAGAAGGGGAGGTGAACCTGTAAATAGGGGTGTCTGATATTTAAAGAAGAGCAAAAGGTTTTATTTAGCAAAAAAAAAAAAAAGCACAACATTTAAATGTAAAACAGATTTCTAGGAGGGGAGGTGAACCTAGCGTTAACATGGTAAAAATGGAGCAAAATTGGATTCTAATTTTAGATTTAAATTGAAAAATTAGAAGGATAAATTTAGACACATGGTACAAAATTAGAACTTTAATTAGGAATTCTAATTTGAGTTTCTCTCTGCTTCACCTATTATTATATATATAGATTATACTAAAATTTAACCAAATAAAAGGTACCCAAAAAATGATGCTAGGTAATTGGTGAATTTCTTATTTTTATAATCAATTCAAATTAATTTGTGGGTTCTAATTTACTTAAATGATAAAGTTTTTTCCCCCCCTCAAATAAAGGATTTATGTTCAAATTTTGCCTAAAATCATTGATCTTAAATCAAATTTTAAATTTCTTTCGGGAACCTTTTAACCACAATCATTGATCCAAAATCAAATTTTAAATTTTTTACAGGAGCCATTTAAGCACACTATGACATCCTTACTAAGGACCAATTGACACTCCAAATTGAGCTCTACCCTGAAACCTAAAATAACTATATTTAAAAATTATTTCTCTAGTTTATAATATTATTTTGGCAATAATTAAAATGAAAAATAGAATAAGGACCAAAGCATAAGTTTAGAGCCTGTTTGGCCAACAAAATTTGATCACTCAATTTCCGTCACTCATCACTCATCACTCATTACTCATCACTTATCAATCAATTTTTCACATTCGTTTGCCTTCATCACTCAGTTTCCATCACTCACTATTTTTCACACTATTTGGGGGGCCCAAGCCTGTCACAGTGCATTTTTTTTTTTCAGTACCCAGAAACCCGAACCCAGTGAAAAAAAAAAAAGAAAAGAAAAGAAAAACCTAGTGAAGAAGACCAACCCAATGAAGAAGAAAGGAAAAAAAAAAAAAAAAAAACCCAGTGAAGAAGACTGAACCCAATGAAGAAGAAAGGAAAAAAAAAAAAAAAACCCAGTGAAGACCGAACCAGTGAGAAGAAGAAGAAAAAAAAAAAAAAAAGTCAGTTGGTCAAAAGTTGCTGTTGAGTGGGTCCCTCGTGTGTTTAATTACAAAAATGTCATTGAGTTATGAGTAATGGAAACTGAAAACACCTTTTTCAGTTTCCATAACTCATAACTCAAAAATTAAAGAATTGAGTGATGGAAACAAAAAATTGAAAACTGAGTTATGACTTGTCCAACAAACTTTTTTTTGAGAATTGAGATGGATCCCACCATTTTTGAGAATTAAGTTATGAAAACTGAGAATTGAGTGATGAGAATTGCCAATCCAAACAACCCCTTAATAATTGCTCTCTTCTTCTTTCATTCGATTAGTCTTTCTATTATGTTCAAGTTAAAATCATTTTTAATTTATGTTTTTTTTTTTTTTTTTTCAGATATATATATATATATATATATATAGGTGTGCAAGCTTTGGGCCTCAGTACTACTTGTTGGGTCTTTCCAACATCATTTATAGGCTTTGTGGGCTTTGACTGTCAATACCTTCTAAATTTCTCGAATAGAGGAGAGAGATCAAAAGTAATCTAAAACAATAAAACACAGAAAACACATATTCAAATTTCAAAATAGCAGTCAAGAAATAGAACGAGACCAGATTTTCTCGTGTACAACAGAGCGGGAGATACAATAATTACATATGCACACAATTAAAAATTAAAAAAAGTAATTTGGTCAGTGCCAAAACTTTCACACGTGTAGGAAAACCCAGATTACAAAAACATTTCTAGTAAAAACAGAAACAAAAATCAAACTCTTTCATGCTTTGTTGTGACTTGTTACTATAGTTTTAGTTCTGCAACAATATGGGCAGTCACCACAAGTTCGAAGCCAGGGATCCAAGCAGGCAGAGTGGAAGCTATGGGAACATGGCAAGCGTATAAGCGAGTCTCCCTCTACGAATGTCTCCAGACATATACTACAATCCTGTGAAGCTCTTGATACCGCCCCTTCAACCTTGCTGCTGAAAACCTCCAGGTGCAAACAATCTAAAGCCTCCTGACTGAGACCAGGTGGCTTCTTCTTCGGTTTTATACATTCTATTTGCTTCCCTAGGTTACATGTTAATTTCTGTTCCTAATGGATACACAGATAACGGTTTAATGGAATTTAAAGGGTAAAGAAATGTTTGGAACTATGAAACACCAAGGTTCATTCCATTTTGGAACTTCAGCATTTTGCTATCATCTTGTCAATGTTGGCAAGCAAATATATCCATCTAAATATGGCAGCAGTCGATCATGGGAACATCCCCTCAAGAAACTCATCAAAGTTATCATCATCATCAACTTTATGATCATCAGTTGAAATTGAAGCCTTTTTTCCTGCAAAGAACAATTTTAAAAAAATGTCAGCTCACAAGACCAGTAGAATGCCTCATCTAAATAATAATAAAAAAATAAAAAACAGTAAAAAGCCAGATCATAGCAAATATATTTTTAAAAAAAGGGATAATTACACTTTGCCCACCTGTGGTTTGCCTATAATTCTATATGCCCACCCGTGGTTTAAATTTTGACACTTTACCCACCTGTGATTCTCACCGTTGCCCAGCCGTAACCCACCTCCCCAATTTCCATTACTCTAACACAGAAAAGGTAAAAAAGAGAACTCCACACGGATCAAAACTCACTCACTCCCATCCAACCCAACGAAGAACCTACACAATGCAATGCAATGCTAGTATGTGTCAAGTGCTTCTTCAAACAACTTAGTAAATCTGAAGCAACAAAACCAAATTAAATCCAAGAAAGTAAAAAAATAAAATAAAAAATAAAAAATGAAAAAACCCAATAACCAGCAAGTGAGAATCAGACCCAGAAATGAAAAAACATCCAAATTTCTGAATTTCAAATTGATTTTCTAATTTAAGCAAATACCCACAAAAAAAAAAAAAAAAAAAAAGAAACTTCAGGTTATTAATCCTCCTGCACAATTTACAAACCATTTGATGTTTGGCAAGATCTATATTTTGTGAATCAAAGCGAAACCAAGTTCGCGTCCGTTTGTAAAGCTGAGGACGACGTGGTTGTGTTGGACAGTCAGATCAGTCCAGTTTTCTCGGTCTTCAATTGCGACCTCCTTCTGTCTGATCAGAACCCCACCAAAAGTCAACAAATTACCGACGGCCAGGATTTGAAGAACAGAGAAGGAGAAGAAGAAGAAGATGAGGATGTACGGTGTCGGTTTTAATTTGAAGAAGGTTAAATTCAAATTATTAACCTTCATACACATTTGAATGTGATTTTTCTCATCAAAATTAGATGGTTTGAAATTTAAATTTAAAAACAAAAACCTGGAGGTGCAAGTCAAGAGATTGGGCCTGATGCTGTGTATATGACTGCCCAAGAAATGAATAGGGAAAACACAAATTTGGATTCAGGGTTTAACATCACTTGGAATTTTCCAGTGGTTCAGGTGGTGCTCAATACTTGGTTCGATTGCATTTCTGTGATATTGTTAGTCGTGCACTTGCTGTACTTCAATGTATATCTCAATGGGTACCTTGCTTATGAGGATCTTGATTTGTTAGTACTTACGTCCCATGTGCTTGCATCTCCGATCTATGTGGATTTTGTTGTGGATCTTCGTTGGGTTGGATGGGAGTGAGTGAGTTCTTGGAGAGAGTGAGTTTTGATCCGTGTGGGGTTCTGTTTTTTATCTTTTCTGTGTTAGAGTAATGGAAATCGGAGAGGTAGGTCACAGGTGGGCAAAGTGTCAAAATTTAAACCATGGGTGGGCACATAGAATTAGAGGCAAATCACAGGTGGGCAAAGTATAATTATCCCTTAAAAAAAAGATAGGAGTGTACCAGTGCAAATTTCCATAAGCTATCCTTTCACTCTATTGTAATAATCACAACTATTGGCAGACCTATAAATAGAAGACTTGCTTAGCCAAATGAAGGAAACTAAAGCTAGGATGCACTTAACTTGCATAAAATCTTAAACCCATTTCTACTTCTAATTTGGAAGCAAAAAAAATCTCAACTCTACAAGCTACATGGCTGTTATAAGAATGAGAAATTGTCAAAACACTGGACAGCCCGAACATGCAACATTGAGCATGTCCTAGCGATAATGGGAAACCTCCTGGACCTAGAATAGTGATTTTAGGTAAAGATGATTGCTGATTAGTTGGTAAGAATGGGAAAGTCAAAAGCTTCCCAGTGGCGGAGACTAAAGATCCACAGATATTTAAAAATGTCCTTGCCTTCTTTCTCAACACCAGCCCTAGACGAAAGAAAATTATGGTAGAAGAAAATAAATAACCAACAAATCCCAAAACTGTAAACCAATAGGGAATATTTGCACAGCTACTTCAGCTCTTCCAGCAAAACATGTGAATCCTGGAGGAACATTCATGAAAAATTCCTCACCCATGTTTCCCTGGGTGTGTTCAATGTAGCAACTGGGGAAAAACTTCTAAGCAACCTATGCCAAAAGTTTTCCTTTAAATCATTAACCACCTATCTTACCCAATACCAATATACAGATCCATCTAGGTGTTTAAATTAAACTTGTGATAAACTAATAATTAAGCAATCATCAAAATTTAAGATATGATCAGTCAAACAAATGGGGGGCTAAATTATCAATTTTGGAAGTCAAATCCCTCTTAATAGTTAATAATGTAATAGAATTAAGATACTCATCTATACATCATTTCATTTATTCCATGGAACTAGTGCACATCCAAACAGCAGATTTTGAAAATTGGATTTGGCGCACCAATCAATTCCATGGCCATCCATGATCCAACAACAGACAAAAAGATTTTGACACACAAAATAAAATCATATATACAAATGTGAACTGAATATAAGCACAAGAATGTCTCATCATGCAAAAAATGGAGTATAACCAGAGGAATGTTCAGACCTTTTCTTCTCTCCTTGCTCCCTTCGCAGTCATTATCTGTTTCATCAATACTCCTTGACCAATTCCTGGAAATAGACTAAGTAAATGGAATTTTAATCAGCAGTAAATAGGCACGAGCACAAAAAAAGGCTATTGGCTTGAATTGGCACCTCTTTCTTTTGTTTTCTTATCGTTCTCTTTTTTCTGATTGCTCCTTCTCTTTCTGCCTTTTGTAATGAAGCTTATCCGCACATCTATTGAGAACGATCAATAATAAAAAATAAAAAAACATTATAACATGTTTATACATCTTCAATTATGTTGTCATCACAAATTCATAAGTAGACTAAGAATCAGCGAAAGCCAACTCACCTCTCACAAGTTACCAATTTCACAAGTGCTTGTTTGTTTTCTCCAGCTTCAGAATAACTAAAGTTGACCTGCAATGTAACAATCGAGTAAGATAAGATACAAAACTTAAAGGGATAATTTTAGATACTGCTGATAATATAGCTGGATGCTTGTACAGAGGCGCATATATGGGGAAAGATTAACAATAAATATTATCTTCCTCTTTTATCTCAATCTTCTAAGCATAAGGAAAGATGAAAAGAGATCAGTATCACTCATCCCATGCTTAAAGTAGACTTTAGAACCAGTAAGATAGCAGTATGATGCGTAGCATAACATGGAAATTAATACAGAATGTGCCAAACTGCCTAGATGCATAATGAAATTCCAACAAGAGTATGGACAAGTTTACCTTCTCATTGTATGAATGATGCTTAACATCCACACCAATGTATATACATACATGCACCAGAAACAAGCACTTAATATTTTATAAAACTTCATAGGTCTCAAAAGAGTTACAAAATATAACAATGGCAACATGCTTCCTTTATGTAGGAATTAATTCCTATGAGTTCAGCCACAAAGGAGTCAAGTAAATTAGTCTTTTACCACTTAATCATTTAGAGGTGGGTGGGATTGTTATACCATGAATCATATATTTAATAGAAATAAGGCCGGGAGTTGGGAAAAGCTGGGCCAGGTGGGTTGGACTACAGGGGTCCTCTCTATTAGCAGGCTAAGGGGTTAGAACATAAAATCCCCCCAAGGAATCATTAACAGACAAAAATGAAAAAACATCATTACTAAAATAACAAGGGGAAATAAGATACCTTTCCCAGATATGACTTCCTTCTCTGCCCTCCATCTCAGACCAATCTAGACAGAAAATTTTAGATAATAAGTCAAAAACTTATTGTATGTGTTTAAACACTAAAGCACAATTTTTATAGCACAAATGGGGAACTATCACAAAACTAGAGAATGTTTATTCTCTTCCCCGCTAAACATCATTTGAAAGTTAAATTAGACTACTCTAACCTCATAGAAATTTTTTTACTAGGTATGAATGTATCAAACAGCAATTAAACAAGTCCCTTTTTTCCCAGAACAGTAACCTATATAGTAAAGCTGATAATGTCTCCAATTTAAATGTCCAAATACTAAGCAAGATACAACAAAGTAGTTCAGGTTATATGGGATACCCAAAATCATTTTTTAAATCCCAACTAATGAAAAATCACTTCCACTTTCGTTGACTTCCAATAGTTTCCTGGAGCTTATTTGCTAAATTTGAGGCAAAAAGATAAAAGTCAACTTATTTTCAAAAAACCTAGGGGCCTTTTTTTTTTTTTTGGAACGAGAGTTTTTTTGCTTTTTTTAGAAAAAACCTAAGACAAAATCCTAACATACACCCAGTGCTATCTAGCAAAAAATTATTTAAAAAAAGAGTCTGGTTGATTTCCCCTGTAAGATAATATAGCCTTTTTTCCAGTTGATAAGTAAAATGATAACACAGCTTATTTCGATTTCCTTTTTATTAATAAAAACATTTTTTACCCTCCTCTTAAAAAGGCGCAGTTATACTAACACAGATAATATAGGATTCAGATATATGAACCAAAAAGGCAAGCCATGACTGGTGTGTGCATCTTGTCCCTTTAAGGATAGTTACATGTACTAAAGACAGCTCTACCACTAATCTACAATAACTAGGCAAGCATATTGGAATTCAAACTTACAGGACAAAGGGAAGAAAAGTAGCATGAAACAAAAGGAAACAGGAAGCTAACCTACTTCTCACTTTGTTTGTATGACTAGAAAATTCACTGAAGACGAGCTTCAAAAACTCTAAATTGGGCTATTACAAGCTTTAGTCCAAATACATCTAAATAATAAATCAAAATTTAAAAAGGTTATAATCACCAGAAATAGGCCTTCTAATATGGTGATGGAACCATCACAGACAAACTATCCACTGTAAGCACGCTCATATATAAATAAAAGAAAGTTCTTCTAAAGAGACTAAAATTTTAAAAGCATCAAAGTGAAGGTTCATCAGTTCAGTTAAACTTCAAAGTAGGGAAGATTACAAATATATATAGTGAGTTAAAGGTAGTGAAGGAACAAAAAACAGTTTCTACGTATAATATGGTAGTAGCAACCAAACACTTAGAGAACAGGCTCACAAATTTAAAAAATCAAAACAAGTAGAAGAAATATCCCAGCAGGCAAGCAAAAAGGATACTAAAAGCATGTCCATTTAATTTGTTCTTTCCATTGCAGAACATTAGACCTTAACCAATATACCTCATGGTCAAAGTACGTTCACCTAAAGTTATCAAAGGTATGCTCATGAATTGCAGTTACCATATAATTGTTACCTCACATGCTACTCAGTTGTTTTATGGATCAATGGAGTGAAATGACAGAAAACGGAGGATAGAGGAAAGCAAGGAATAGCTAATATGAAGTGAGCAAGTATGCATTTGCATGAGGACAGGTATGTGAATCCACTGGCAATGAGTCAGGCCCAATTGTGGCAGTGATGAGTGATATTATCTAAGCAGGTTTTTCTGGCCATTCCATAAGAATTAAATGGGTCACTATAACCCAGTTTTTACACATAGAGGTCCATCTAAAAGTGGAGTCAGAGAAGAAAAATGGATCCATCATCAGACCTGAAAATATGGTATCAGATTGATCGATTCAATACTTTCATAACTTCACCATCAAAAGCATTGGTGGCAGTCAATCTTGGCATTGCGCAGATGTATCATGACAATTTTGGCATAAACATATTATTGATGACAAAAAATAGATAATAATTTTCATGTAATGTCCATACTCACCCTTGGAAAATTCCAAATTGCATATCACAGTAAGCACTGACCTGTTTGCAGAAAGAGGCACCCCTCTCAACCTCTCCAGAATCCTAGCCCTTGCAAGCAGCACAGCTCCAGGAAGCCGTCCTCATTTTCAATTAACCTTGGCCTACTTGTGCTGCTTAAATTTTCTGTGTTGGCACTATTGCTTGAAACAAATTGACTTGTACTTTGCTCAGGTCGAACTGCCGCACACTCCTTATCAAGCCAACACAATATAGAAAATGAGGGGAAAAAAAGTATGAAACTCTAGGCACTGAGCCACTGTACAGATTGATTTTGAATCTCATGCTTTCACCATACAGAAACATAAACAAAAGCACCATTATGACTTAGTATCCAAGGTTCATTTTTTAAGGAAAGTATTTTCTCCCCTGAAATTCACCCCAATAATATAGATACCAATTAAACATTGGATTAAAGAAAAAACTTATATAAACACTCAAATGATGAATATGTCACAAATGAATCTCACATAACCAGTTGCTATTCCTCGTACTTTTCACTCAAAATATGTACAATGCAAAGATGGAAAAATAGAAAACTACAAAGAGAAGCAGCTCATGCCACCTATCTAATTTTATTCCCTTCTCCCCTAAAATTCAAAAAGTCTGTAGCTTACAAACAAAGTAACAAAACTAAGGTACTTGTAGTATTATTTATAGAAGGAATAGATAATGGCTCCTAACTAGATGTTCAGTGCATTGTGGCACATACTCTTCTCCAGGGTGCTTAATGGCTCTTGACCTGGGCTTTTATCTTTTGTAGTTGGGTCTTCACCCCTCAAATCAGGTTCAAGAATTATTTTTGACACAAAATCAAAAGCATATCTGGTTAATTTACATGGAATAGAAATAGATATTTTGCTTTTGGATGAAACTTTGCTATTTACAAGGAAATTAATAAATGAAGAATTTAAACTCCCATGATTTAAAATCCTATTTATCACAAATTTCACTTTTTGGTTAATTCACACTTGATTCCAAAGAACCAGACCAAAAGTAGTGAATTATTGCTAAAATTGAGATCAAATTTCAATAAATTATCCAACACCAACCCAAAGAACCCTACCAATCCCCCAAAAATTATGTTGTTTCATCCTCGGAAGCAAAAAAATATTCCACTATTACATAGGTTGAAGAACAACTTGATGTGAAAGAACAAAACCTTGTTTGTAGGATTTCACACAGCAACTTAGCTCAGTTTTACACATTCAGTTTTTCAATCATCACTTCAAAGTCCAACAATCAATAACAAAGACACATTTAACTCATAGTTAAAGTTATAAAATAGCATGCCCAAGTGAGGAGAAAAAAACCAAAGAGCGTCACCCAAAACGTTATAACGAAAAAGTCTTAACAATATAAATTGTTATTACCACCAGATTAAAGACCTCCCTAATTCATTCCAGAAGTGTTAAATCCACTAATGGATCAACCTAGAAGGTAACATCAATACCAACCATAGTGGAGGAGGAAATCATCAATAACAAACAAGCTAATATCATAAATCCACATATAATTCCCAACATTTTGACAAGATTATGAAATTTGAGACAATATATATTATCAGCAACAATTTTAAAAAGAAAGCATTTAAAATGTAATGGTGTGTTCAAAGGACCTTGAAACTACGACTATTGGCAAAGTCAAATCCATTTCAAAACCTCCTGCTCTATGAAATTAAGGAAGGCACAAGTATATAAGGTCAAAATTGGCACTGGCTAGTAACAGACTAATAGACAAAAATCCTAATACTCGCATATTGTGCTAACAATGGAGAAATGGAATAAATCTCAAAATTTTAATGAATCAAGAAGTATAAGTAGCTTCATTATCAGAGAGAGAGATTATGCGATGAACATGTAACTGCTTGTTTTCGTAATTTGTCTAAAAATTGAAATAGGTTTTTCATAATTTCTTTCATCTATTCAGCATTTTCTTTGGGTTAGTTTCTATTCAAATTATGTTGGTACCCAATCCAATGAATGAGCATCCAAAGATGCAAATGAAACAATGCAACTAATAAAAAAGAGACATTTTTTTTGATAAGTAATAAGACTTTTATTGAAAAAAATTGAACATCATGTTCACGATGGTGAACACTTTGAACAAAGAAACAAATACAAGAAGATCAAGAGCTAAAGGAAATAGAAACTAAAAAATCAGCTACAGCAGTACAGTTTAATAAAAAAGAGACATACCTTGGCATCAAATGCTAAAGAAATAGAATGGGAACTATGAAGAAGAAAATTGTTTCAAGGCTCTTTTTCAGATGGAGGCATATTTCTTCTTCCAAGTTTGATCAAGATTTTCTCATTTTCTTCGATGGAGAATACAAATTGAAGTCAGAATCATCATCACCGACAAAGTTATGGGCCATTGAAGAAGAACCCAAATGAAACCCCTCACTAACAGTTGAGCAATTCCCAAACCTGGCAGACCCAAGTGTAATTTTGGCAAAGAAATGTGGCCTTAATGCCTTAGTAGTAGCAGTGCTAAAACACTTCCAAAGACACCAAGCAAATCCAATTGAATTTTATAACATAATGAGTTGCATTAATTTATGGGAAAAAATATTGGTATACTTTTGCAAGCTAGAGAATATTCCACTATTACATAGGTTGAAGAACAACTTGATGTAAAAGAACAAAACCTTGTTAGTAGGATTTCAAACAGCAACTTAGCTCAGTTCTACACATTCAATTTTTCAATCATCACTTCAGAGTTCAACAATCAATAACAAAGACACATTTCACTCATAGTTAAAGCTATAAAATAGCATGCCCAAGTGAAGTGAAAAAACCAAAGAGCGTCACCCAAAACGTTATAACGAAAAAGTCTTAACAATATAAATTTTTATTGCCACCGGATTAAAGACCTCCCTAATTCATTCCAGAAGTGCTAAATCCACTAATGGATCAACCTAGAAGGTAAAATCAGTACCAACCATAGTGGAGGAGGAAATCATCAATAACAAACAAGCTAATATAAAAAATCCACATATAATTCCCAACACATTTACAAGATTATGAAATTTGAGACAATATATACTATCACCAACAATTTTAAAAAGAAAGCATTTAAAATGTAATGGTGTGTTCAAAGGTCCTTTAAACTACGAATATTGGCGTAGTCAAATCCATTTCAAAACCTCCTGCTCTATGAAATTAAGGATGGCATTAGCATATAAGGTCATTACTAATGAAGTTTGAATTTTCAGAATTGGTGCTGGCTAGTAATAGACTAATAGTCAAAAATCCTAATACCCGCATATTATGCTAACAATGGAGAAATGGAGTAAGACTCAAAATTTTAATAAATCAAGAAGTAAGAGTAGCTTCATTATCAGAGAGAGAGAGATTATGCGATGAACACGTAACTGCTTGTTTTCATAATTTATCTAAAAATTGAAATAGGTTTTTCATAATTTCTTTCATCTATTCAGCATTTTCTTTGGGTTAGTTTCTATTCAAATTATGTTGGTACCAATCCAATGAACCAGCATCCAAAGATGCAAATGAAACAATGCAACTAAAAAAGAAGAGACATACCTTGGCATCAAATGCTAAAGAAATGGAATGGGAACAATGAAGAAGAAAATTGTTTCAAAGTTCTTTTTCAGATGGAGGCATATTTCTTCTTCCAAGTTCGATCAAGATTTTTTCCTTTTCTTCGATGGAGAATACAAATTGAAGTCCGAATCATCATCACTGTTCGGTAGAGAATACCAATTGAAGTCAGAATCATCATCACTGACAAAGTTATGGCCCATTGAAGAAGAACCCAAATGAAATCCCTCACTAACATTTGAGCCAATTCCTAAAACTGGCAGACCCAAGCGTAATAAAGAAATGTGGCTAGTGTCAACAGGGCCAGTGACCTGAGGCTGAGTAGGCAGATAATTTCTTCCCATGGAAGAAGTGCACAGTGACAAACTCAAATCACATTCATCATCATGAGAGCCCTCCAAAGGAGAGTCAAAATCATTATATGTTGTTTCCATTGAATTCGAGTTTAAGAGGTGGGGGGAAGGCGTGATAGTGTTTGAAATTGAACAAATGGGGAAAGCAGGTATTGAAGTAGGTGGGAGAGTGTCGGTGGAGAGTTTTTGAACAAGAGGACAGATGCATTCAACATGGATCCCACAACTTAGGATAGGAGATATCCCTTCAAATGCATTCCAATCAAATTCAACCTCCGCACAATTCCGATCAAATAGATTTAAATATTCTAAATCAACCTCTGCATAATCAAATACCGTAAAAAACCATATATGATTACAATTAATACCCGTAGACCGATGGATTTCCGAAGTAGAGCTTTTCTTCCACAATATTCCATTTAATTTCAAGGAGACTTGAACCTTAAAACACCAAAGCACTTCATACAGATCCGGTTCAAAAACAACACAACATAAAATTTTTGGAAAGTAACGACCGAACCAGAATGAAATGTAATTTCCAACACTTTGATGATTGAACCACTTTGGAATCTCTGATCCAGGTAGTATAACTTCATAATTCTCGAAATCATATGGAATTTGTTGTGGTAGGCAAGATTCTCCATACTGTTTGCAATAAAAAAATTCAAACAAATTTAAGAATGTATTTTCTAGAAGGCAAAAAGAGTGTTTCTATATGACATTGAATGAAAGAGAGAGAGAGAAACACCTGACTGAACAATCTGTTTAATGATTGTGGATGTAGCAAGTGGGAGTTTAGTATATACACCCTTCTTATAGATCGTGGAAGCCTTGGAATTTCCTGAAGATACTTACAACCTTTTATTCCAAGTGTCTCTAATCTAGTAAACTTAGTGATGCTTTTTGGGATGGTAATAATATTGATTTCATTTAAATATAGATGTTCTAATACAGGAAAGTAATCAGACTTCATCAAAAAATCTAATTCAATTAGATTTCCAACATTACTCAGATCTAGATTTTGAACATTGCTTAGATCTAGAAATGCAAATGACTGTTGAGAAGTATCATATTCACGCCAAGGTCTCAATTTGCCAGTATATATACATAATCTCTCAGACGGTGGTAATTTATGGATGATATCTTCAAGATCCATAACATTTTTACAGCAATAGCTATATAAACCATGAAAGTAGGTGATATCATCAAAGTTGGGATCCCTTTCGGAAAATACGAAAGAAAAAAAATCATGATTGTAGAATGAAGTAACCAAACTGTTGAGAGATTTCCACGTGAGATGGCTTGGAAAATTTTGAAGTTTTTCACAACAAGAAAGACGCAATGTTTGAAGCTTATCAAGAAATCCAATGGACTCATGACACTCAACTAAATTTTTACAATATGAAAGGTTCAAGATCTCTAAGTTTGGGGCACATAAATTAGGAAATTTTGTAATAGACTCGCATCCACTGAAGTTGATATTTTTCAAATTCTGGAATTGAGACCAAAAAAAAAAAAAAAAAAAAAAAAAAAAAAAAAAAAAAAAACCTTATGTTCAACAAACTTTAAATTAAAAAAATTTGAACATAGATTTTAAAGAAAACCATACCGGCTTAAATAACTTCTCCAACCGAATGCAACTACGTGGCACCTCGAGTGTAACAAGTTTTTGAGGGCAAAAATTGGATGGTAAGGGAAAAGGATAAATATACAATTGAAGCAACCTTAATCCATTGGGGAGATATTGAAGTTCATTACAAATGTGCACATTATGAACTATAAGAAATTTGAGATTTCTCATCCTTTTGAAAGCATTAGCTGCCAATGTCACCTTTGTTGGTTTATGGGAGCACAACATTATGCCTCGAATTTTATTTGAACCCTGTTTGGATAGAGCATTGGATGGAACACATTGCACAATAGAATTTGTCAACATCATAACAATTTGAAATTTTAAACAAAATAGGTTAATGATAAACTTATATTTTTCTGAACATTAAAAAGAAAAAATATAATTGATTTTTTTTTTAGCTTAAAAAAAAGTGAAGAAAAAGAAGTTGTACCGTATTTTCTGTAAGAACTTCTAAAGCATCATCATAACACCATAGCCTTGTACGTTTTCCAAGCTCATTTGATTCTTGTTGAACAATTTCTCTACCCATTTGTTGTATCAAGTCATGCATCCATAACTTGCCAGATCCAACCCTTATGAGACTCTTATCAATAAGATTTGGAATACCAGAATCCGGATATAAATTGCAGGCAGCTAAGATATCCACAACATAATTTTTCAAAAATCCTTTGAAGAAACATGCAATATCGAGGAAAATATCCTTTTCATTTTTGTCCAACCCTTCAAAACTTACTTTTAGTATATTTTGAATTTCTTTGTTAGGAATATTCTTATACTTTTCTAATTCACTTTTCCATTGGTGAATGTTCCTTCCACGTAAATCAGAACCTATAATTTCTAGAGCTAATGGAAGGCCATTGGTATAACATATGAATTGATTTGTAAGTTGTAAATAATCTGCCTCAGGTTTGTCTTTTTTGAAGGTGTACATACTAAAGAGTTGAAAAGCTTCATGTCGATCCAATTGCACAACCTCGTAGAATAAAGGATCAATTTCAAGAGTGGTTAGCAGATGTCTGTCTCTTGTGGTTATAATAACTCTACTTCCATTAGCAAGCCAATCGCATTTTCCGAGAAAATTTTCTACTTGGCCCAATTTATCCACATCATCAAGAATCAAAAGAATCTTTTTACTTGAAAGTCTTTCTTTGATCATATTGATTCCTTTGGATGTATTGTGCACCTTAAATTCTTGACTCCCTAAGATCTCAAAAAGAAGTTGCTCTTGTAGTTTGATTATGCTACAATCTGTTCCTGAATTTTCTTTGACATTCATTAGGAAGCTACTTCCATCAAATAGATTAGAAACTCTATTATAAACAGCTTTTGCAATTGTAGTCTTTCCTATTCCTCCAAGGCCATGAATTCCAACCACACGAAAATCATTTGACTTAATATCTAAAAGATTTTCTACGGCTTTTGCACGAGAATCTACTCCAGTTGGGTATTTAGCAACAAATAACTTTGTGCGATTTGGTTTGGTACTTGATACCTCTCTAATAATTCCTTGGATAAACTGATATTCAGGAAAACTGCCAGTTGTAGAGCATGGGAAACATAATTAGACTAGCTGGAAATATGAATACAAAAATGAACTAAATTCAAGATGATTTGATGTGTGACTTACAAGTGACACATTTTTTAAATTAAGTAAATGTGCATTTTTTTTCTTCTTCTTTTGAGTGCTAATTCTCTCTCTCTCTCTCTCTCTCCCTCCCTCTCCCTCCTCCTAACACTATGTCACTACCCCCTCTTCTTGTTCTTCTCCTCATGCCACTTGCCGCCCCTTCATCCTACGACACTAGCCCATTTATAATACTCTGAAAATGAAATGATTAAGAAAATTTGCAAATTATTAAGTTGATGAGCCTTGATTTAAATCACACTTCCTTCTCTCACAAGTGTGGGTGAAAGGTAAAATCATCGGATGAAAGCACATTAGATGTGTTTGTAATTTACCTATCAAGTAAAAATATAAAAATAAACCTTCTATTTGTGCTGGCCTTTAATACCTTAGTAGTAGCATTGCTCTCAGTGCCTTAGTAGATAGCAATAGCAAATATTATCGTAATAAAATATTATCGTAATTTGGTATTTAGTGGTCATAACAAAACCATCAGAGGTTTGAAAGCTATAACAAGAAACAAGATTAGTGATAAGATACATACCCATCCTCACAATGCCATCCAGACAAACTAGCTGCTTCACATAAAGCTGCCCTCCACCTCAGAACTTTCTCTATGTTATTCTCAAATTTTTTTTCATGTGTAGTTAGTGCTAATCCAAAACTACCTTCCTGCTTGCGTACTTCAGATGGATCCACTTTGTAAAAAACTGGATAAACTTTTTGTCCAATTCTTTTACACTCAAGAATTTTGGTGAGTTCTTCGAGGCACCAAGTGGAAAATGAATAGTTTTGAGAGAATATGATTATTGAAATCATTGATGATTTAATGGCTTTGATAAGTTCCGCTGAAATTTCTTCGCCTCTCTGGAGATCTTCATTATCAATGAAGGTCTTGAAACCTTTGTCACACAAGGCTTGATATAAATGGCCAGTGAAACCATGGCGAGTATCTTCACCTCTAAAGCTCAAGAAGACATCATAGTCCCACTTCTGAGTGGAAGAAGAAAAGGAGTCTCCCTCAACGATCGGGAAAGTTGCCATCAAGATCTATGAGGGGAAGATTGGAAAGATCAGAGATGTGATGAAATGAGAAGTACAAGAGATGAGTAAACAACACCAAAAAAAAAAAGAAAAAAAAAGTGTCTTTCGACAAAGAGCAATTTGAATGGAACGCTCAGGTTGAATGAACAATTAGGAAGGGGAATAGGAATGAAGGCCTTGAAAAAGAGCCTTTAAATCAACAACACACACAAAGACCCAAATGCAAATTAAGAGAAAGTACCTGTAGAGTGGAGAAAGATCAGCGATAGGGCTTGGGTCGGTAACAGCTCGGCGATGGGGCGTGGGTCGGTGATGGCTTATTGAGTAGAGAGCTTCGGTGAGGATGATGGATGAACGGAGCTGGGCTTCGAAGATGGGTGAGAAGGACGATGAATCGGGTGGGCTTGGGTCGGTAGGGGCAGGGGTCGGCGATGGTGAAAAAGAGCAATTTGAATGGAACGCTTAGGTTGAATGAACAATTAGGAAGGGGAATAGGAAAGGCCTTGAAAAAGAGCCTTTATAGCAGAGAAATTCCTACGCGTCTTAAGTAGAAATTGCAAACCAGTGTCTCTTTGTATTTGACTCACCGTGTTTATTCCATAGAAAAAGAAAAACAAAGTAGTTTTAGAGTACCTCTTCCTCGAAGTTTCCGTGCTGCAATCTTTCCAACCAACGGTCCCACGCGGTTTCAACTTTCCTTCAAACAAGTTAAAGTTGATTTGTTCCATCACATTTCACTCTCACGTGTACGAATATTCTGATTAGAAACTCGGAAGGTGAGATAAATTAGTTGGATTAAAATTGAAAAGTTTTGACATAATTGATTTTTTATTTTTAATAATATTAACAAGAATAATATTGCAGTCATAAATTATTTTATAATATTTTTATAAAATGTTTACGTGATCAACCTCTTAATGATTTTTATCTAAATCCATTATTAGTGAGTGTTTGGATTCCACTGAAGTTGCGTTGCATTTGTGAAGCTGCGTTTTTGTTCCTTTTTTTTTTTTTCACGCGTTTTGGTGTAATGTGGTTACTGTTCATATACTGTTCATTAAACAGTAACAGCAAATGTTGACTTTCCACAGTGAACAGTGTATATGTGTACTGTTTACGGATCCACAAATTACACTTTTCAGCAATTTTTCATTAAAAATGGGTCTCACAGTACTATTCACACATTTAAAAATTATTTTGCTACAGTGTTTTTAGTTTTCAGTTTTCAGTTTCAGCAAAATAAGTTCTATCCAAACAAACCCTTAATATCACTTTTTCATTTACCAATAATTAATATCACATTAACAGTTTGTAAATTTTTTTGTAAAATAGTTTGTATCTCTAATATTATTCATAATATATAGAAGATAGAATATCAATTGTCAATGATTCTAGTCTTCTTTTTTTTATAGAGTATCAATTTTTTTTTTTTTTTTAAGTTTCTCTCAAATTAGTTTGAAAAAAAAGCCCATCAAAATTTTTATATATCTTTATATTAAGTGTAAATTTTAAAAATCTAGCATCTAAATTACATGTGCTTATTATATCCTCGTGCTTGAAAAATTTCAATAAAACTTAAGAAACAATGCAAAAGAGTGACATTTTGTTTTACACTCTCGTAAGAAGTTAAGTAGAAATTGCAAAACAATGACTTTTTTGTTTTAGACTCACGGTCTCTAATTTATTCCCTATATAAAGAAAAAAAAGCAGTTGAATATGCCAAACATAAAAAGCAAAAGCACAGAGGATATCCTTCACCGCGTTTTGGTGCCCACTTTTTGAATATTCTTAGTAAGTTTAGATACCGTTTATTTTGTTAAAATTAAAAAATTATTGTTAAAAATATTGTAAATAAAGGTAAAAGTTAGTTGAAATAATATAATAAAATCCATAAATAGTACTAAAAAGTACAGTAGAGCTATAAATAGTAATAAAAATAAGCTAAATAATAAAATAATTTTCATTTTTCACCCTAACCCAAACACACATTATGTTTTGAGGTGGCAGGGTCCCCTCAATAAAAACCAAAAATATGCATCCTACCTAAGAAAACGTCATTTTTTAAAAAAAAAAACCACTTATTAGCATAGTTGATTTTTCCTCATCTTTTGTCTTAGTGAATTTTTATATAGATATAACTGTTTCTCTTATACGTATTTCTTGTTGGCATATTTTATAGAAAAAGTAATTGATGATGTGGGGCCAGAAAGATTGTGACCCCAGCCCATTTCATGTTAGGGCCTAAGGCCTGCGTCGAGGAGATACAGGGCAGAGGACACACCATGAGAGTCGAGGACGGTCTGAGGAAATGGCCGAGGACAAGCTCCTGCTCGGCATGCCATTAATGCCCCTAAAAGGAAGGGTGATCACAGTGCGGAACAGCACGAGTAAAAGGCTGCCAGAATTGCAATAAAGCATTCTGCATCTAGCAGAGCCATGCTCTTCAACTTTTACAACCACCCCCAACCACTTTGGATATGGGCTGATGGGACAAGTATCAGTCGTGGAAAAATCGATCCTACACGTGGACGAAGGAGAAGGAGTGCAGACGAATATAAAAGGAGGAACAAGCAATTCGGATGGAGGGGCTGGGAAAAATGGCCAAAAATCAGAGCCTCCCAGCCCGCCTCCAGGAGAAAGACTCCTAGGGTGAACACGATTTAATTATGTATGAACACCGCGGAAAACTACTGTCTTGTGATCAAGGCCTAACCTTTCAAACCCACGCTCTATAAATGATATTGTTTGGGCCTTTTTACGTGCGAACCCAACATTATTATGGGTCGTTACAAATTGTAGCCTTACAATTGGCGCCGTCTGTGGGAAAGGCTTGTGTGTTGGTATAGGCGGTAGGTCGAGACAGTCCCCTTGTCATTTCTAACAGCCGGTTGTAGTGTTCTAGCGTAAAATTCCACTAGGGGCTACGTTTCTTCGCTAGGGGCTGCGCTTCGTAGCATCAGCAGCACTGATGGTTCTAGAGGCTTGGCCGAGGAGCTAATCCCCCTAAACTAAGGTCTCATGCCATAACTGAGGGGTTAATTCCCCCAACTACTTAAATATCAAGTTTTGGACAGAATCAAGATATTGCATGGTCCTCGAACTCAAACTTATGGGAAAACCAACTACTTAAATATCAAGTTTTGGACAGAACCAAGGTATTGCATGGTCCTCGGACTCAAACCTATGAGGAAACCAACTACTTAAGTATCTAATTTTGGACAGAACCAAAGGTATTGCATGGTCCTCGGACTCAAATCTATGGGGAAACCAACTACTTAAATATCAAGTTTTGGACAAAACCAAGGTATTGTCTGGTCCTCGAACTCAAACCTATGGGGAAACCAACTACTTAAGTATCTAGTTTTAGACAGAATCAAGGTATTGCATGGTCCTCGGACTCAAACCTATGGAGAAACCAACTACTTAAATATCTAATTTTGGACAGAACCAAGGTATTGCATGGTCCTCGGACTCAAACCTATGGGGAAACCAACTACTTAAATATCAAGTTTTGGACAGAATCAAGGTATTGCATGGTCCTCGGACTCAAACCTATGGGGAAACCAACTACTTAAATATCAAGTTCTGGACAGGACCAAGGTATTGTATGGTCCTCGGACTCAAACCTATGGAGAAACCAACTACTTAAATATCAAGTTCTGGACAGAACCAAGGTATTGCATGGTCTTCGGACTCAAACCTATGGGGAAACCAACTACTTAAATATCTAGTTTTGGACAGGACCAAGGTATTGCATGGTCTTCGGACTCAAACCTATAGGGAAACCAACTACTTAAATATCTAATTTTTGACAGAACCAAGGTATTGCGTGGTCCTCGGACTCAAACCTATGGGGAAACCAACTACTTAAATATCAAGTTCTGGACAGGACCAAGGTAATGCATGGTCCTCGGACTCAGACCTTTGGGAAAGTCAGTTACTTAAGAAGAATTCTAAGTCACTCAATCCTCGGACCAAATACCATAAAAGGTTAAGGTTAGGAAAGTTATTAGGAAGATGGTGAAACGTTTTATTATTCAGCGACCTGCAGGGACTGTTCATTTTGGGTTATATATCCTCGGATGATTATTTCCTACACGGCATCGAGCATTCCGTCATCATCTCGTTTAAGTTTGGGGTATACAACTCATTTTCAGGTCGGTCTTATTGTACACAATACCTCCAATACGTTCATGATAACATCTTTTTCTTGTAAGGATTTCTACCCTAAGTATCATTTGTTCAAATCAACATTCTTACGACGGCTAGCTTCAATAAGCACAGAGCAAGGTCTTTTTATTAGCTGGGATTTCGGCCTTAAGCATCATTCAAAGTATAAAAATAAAAAAGAAGTCACAGAGTAGTACATCTATTCACGGCATAACCATTTCAAAAAGAAGAGATAGAACATATGTAATAAAGCAATAACGACTTTTATTAATATAAAGAGGTATTACAGCGTATAATGAAGGGCTTAAACAAGCCTATATAGAAAACGAATTACAAAAGCAATAAAAAACCAAATAGACAAACAACCAAAAGTCTTTTTAAGCCCTGCTCCAAAGTCTTTCCAAACTCTACCCCAGTAGCACCTATATTGAGAGGAGGACCTCCCTTGGTGGAAGAGGAGAAGAAGAGGAAGAAGGAAAAGCACTAGGATGGATCTGGTGATGGGAAAGAAGAAGAAGGGGAGACAAAAGAAGACACCAGTGAAGGAAGAGAGGAAGAAGCAGGGACACTTAGTCCCTGCGTCAGCCCTGACTCCTAACACGCTGGTGTCATATTAGCTATGCTCGTAAGAGAGCGGCTGGTACTGATAATGGGTGACCCCAGCTCAATCGCACTAAAAGTTTGGCACGATGAGCCCCTGCTTCGAATTTTGGCTGAAGGGAGGATGAGAGGTATCTTGAGTCTCTGCCATCCCTGTCCTGACTGAGCCATTTTAAGTTTCAGAAGAACATAACATTTCTGGGAAGGGTATGGTCCCTTCATTCCTGCTCTTATCTCAAATGTATCACAATTCAAGGTGTAAACTAGCGAATAAAGGAAACTCTGGGGGAGGCTACGGGTTTCAGACCTTAAAAGGATTAAAAAGTCTCTGTGTAAGAAAAATAACCGCTTACCTTTCTCCTTATATATGAAGGACGAAACGGGAGGCATTTAATTTATCCAAATTTCCAAGAAAACCTGTAAACGAGAATATACCCACTCCACTTCCCCACGCCGTCAGAAACCGATGAGTTTAAATGGTCTCGTAAAGGGAAGTCATTAAAGGAGCGTTTTGGATAATGAAACGGCAGGAATGTGGCGTGAATAAATTTAAAGGAATGTCTCGTAGTCCGGTGTGTTTCCTGGATAGATGAAAAGACACCCACATTGATGAAGGGCAAATCTAAGCAGATTGCAATAAAGACGCGACATCACCCAAAACCCTCCTCTCCGACTAAGAGGTCGAACAACAAGATTTTGAGGGGCTATTATGGGGCCAGAAAGATTGTGACCCCAGCCCATTTCATGTTAAGGCCCAAGACTTGCGCCGAGGAGATACAGGGCAGAGGACACACCGTGAGAGTCGAGGACGGTTTAAGGAAATGGCCGAGGACGAGCTCCTGCTCGGCATGCCATAAATGCCCCTAAAAGGAAGGGTGATCACAGTGTGGAACAGCACGAGTAAAAGGCTGCTAGAATTGCAATAAAGCATTCTGCATCTGACAGAGCCATGCTTTTCTACTTTTACAACTACCCCCAACCACTTTGGGTATGGGCTGATGGGACAAGTATCAATCGTGGAAAAATGGATCCTACACGTAGACGAAGGAGAAGGAGTGCAGACGAATATAAAAAGAGGAACAAGCAATCCGGATGGAGGGGCTGGGAAAAATGGCAAAAAACCAGAGCCTCCCAGCCCGCCTCCAGGAGAAAGACTCCTAGGGCGAACACAATTTAATTATGTATGAACACCACGGAAAACTACTGTCTTGTGACCAAGGCCTAGCCTTTCAAATCCACGCTCTATAAATGATATTGTTTGAGCCTTTTTACGTGCGAACCCAACATTATTATGGGTCGTTACAAATTGTGGCCTTATAGATGATTATCTTTTTTTTTTATTTGTCAAACATTATTAAGAAAACTAAAAAAGCCTTAAATCCAAATGTTTTTGGGTCATTTATAGATCCTCAACATATTAATTTATGTTGGTCACATGTATCATTTTCCTTCATTCTATTCCATCAGAAGTCATATTTTCTATTACTTCCATAATTATCAAGTCATTTTTTGTTATTTCTACTAATGTTATTTTGGATATTTTTCTATACTTTTCTGGTTTCCCTCAATTTGGATGATCTCACTATTTCTTATCGATGTATTAATTGCTTTCCCCTAAAATTTTTTAACAAAACATAACTGTAAGGACACGTTTCGTAACGAACCGCAACGGTGTTGGGTTCGCACGTGAAAAGGCCCAAACAATATCATTTGTAGAGCGTGGGTTTGAAAGGCTAGACCTTGGTCGCCAGGCGGTGGGTTTTTCATGGAGTTCATTCGTGGTTAGGTTTTCTTCACCCCTGGAATCTTTCTCCTGGAGGTGGGCTGGGAGGCTCTGGATTTTGGCCATTTTTCCCAGCCTCTTCTCTAGGTTACTTATTTTTCCTTTTATATCTGTCTGCGTTCATTGTCCTTCGTCCACGTATAGGGTCAACCTTTCCAAGACTAATACTTGTCCCATCAGCCCATACCCAAAGTCGTTGGGGGTGGTTGTAAAAACCAAAGAATGCGGCTCTGTCAGGTTCAGAGTATTGAATGGCAGTAAGGGCAGCTTTCCCTGGATATTTTAGATTTTTCTTCCTAGTTTTAGCCCTATACCGTTTTTACCCCTCTTTCTGGTGGGACTTTGGGTCTGTCGAGGACAGAACTGTCCTCGGCTGAATCCCAAGGCTATCCTGCCGAGCTTGGGCCATAGCCTTTCCTCGGCTTGGGCCTCTGGCCCCCTCTCGGGCAAATGGGCCCGGCCCATAAATTATTTGGGCCCCACAATAGCCCCTCAAAACCCTGCTATCCAACTTCTTAATTGGAAAGGGAGGTTTTGGTAATACCGAGTTTTTATTATGGCTCATTCAATTCGGCCTTTCACTAATGCTGGTGGTTCTTCATCTGCCCAGGAAACGCACCGATCTACGAGACAGTCTTTTGATTTTACTCCTGATGCGCTCTTGTCGTTTGGTTATCCAAAATGCGCTTTTAACGACCTCTATTTACGAGACTACTTTAATTCGACGGTTTTTGATGAGGTGGAGAAGTGGAACCGGCATATTTGTGTTCGCAGATTCCTTTGGAGATCTGAACCTATTAAATGCCTCCCGCTCCACCCTCCGTATAAGAGGGAAGGTATGAGGTTATTGTTTTTGTAAAAAGTCTATTTTCATCCTTCTGAGATTTGAAATACTTGGCCTCCCCTAGAGTTTATTTTACCCACTAGTTTATACACTAAATCGTGATACGTTTTACCATAACAACGAGTAATGAAGAAGCCATACCCCTCTCGTAAACGCCACGTTCCAATAAAGCTCGTAATGGCTCGGTCAGGGCAGGGATGGCGAAGACTCAAAATCAACCTCGCCTTTCTTTCAGCCAAAATTCGAAGCAGGGACTCGTCACGTCAAACTTTCGGCGTGACTGAGTCGAGGACACCCATCATCAGTACCAACCGCTCTCTCATGAGCATACCTAATATGGCACCAGTAGGTTAGGAGTCAGGACTGAGGCAGGGACCAAGTGCCCCCGCTTCTTCCTCTCTTCGTTCACTGGTGCCTCTTTCTGGCTCTCTTTTTTCTTCTTTCCACCACCAGATCCATCCTGGTGCTTTTCCTTCTCCCTCTTTTGCTCCTTTTTCTTTCTTTTCATCTCTTCTCTCTTCTTCTCCTCCTTCTTTTCATTCATCTCCTCCATCTTCTTCATTCATCTCCTCCATTTTCTTCTGAAGAAGGTCCTTCTCTCGATATGGATGCTACTGGGGCAGAGTTTGGAAGGACTTCGGAGACGAGTTTTAAAAAGAGACTTGATCGTTTACTTAATGTATTGTTTTTTCTTTGTTTTTATTGTTTTGGCAATCTACCTTTTGTATATGCTTGTTTAAGTCCCTTTTTGTACGTTGTAATACATCTTTGTATTAATGAAAATTATTATCACTTTATTTCACATACTCTATCTCTATATTTCCGGAATGATAAAGCAATGAATAGACATCCAATCTTGTGAATGAATTTTTTTTTTTTTTTTTAACTGTGGCCGATGTCTAGGAACAAAGTCCCAGTTAATAGAAAGATCTTGCTCTGCGCTTATAAAAACAATCCGGCTTAATAATATTGAATCACACAAAAGATACTTAGGGCTGAAACTCCCATTAGGCAGGAAAAGAAAGGACATTATGATGGGTCTACTGAGTCGGTCTGGTACCATTCCGCCGACCTTAGAGTACAATACTTGGGGCCATAATCCCTTATCCAAGAGAAATGCGCTATTATGTATTGATAAGTACTGTTCGGCATAATAATATAGCATTTGAATCAATGACACTTAGGGCCAAAATACTTGCTAAGAAAAAGATATCACCATAACCTTAATAGAGTTGTTTGGCACAACAATGCCGACCTGTAAAAGACGATACTTACCCCAAAACTGGCCGAGATGATAGCTCGATGCACGGTGCAGTGTAGGAAGTAACCATCCGAGGACATATCACCCGCAAAATGAACAGCCCCTCTTGGCTTGCAAAAACTCAATCTTCTTCACATCCAAGAAATTGGTTGCCCAAGTAGTTGGTTTCCCCATAGGCTTGAGTCCGAGGACCATGCAATGCCTTGATTCTGTCCAAAACCTAGTTTCCCTCATCCAAGTAGTTGGTTTCCCCATAGGCTTGAGTCCGAGGACCCTGCAATGCCTTGGTTCTATCCAAAACCTAGTTTTCCTCATCCAAGTAGTTGGTTTCCCCATAGGCTTGAGTCCGAGGACCATGCAATACCTTGGTTCTGTCCAAAACCCAGTTTTCTCATCCAAGTAGTTGGTTTCCCCATAGGCTTGAGTCCGAGAACCATGCAATGCCTTGGTTCTGTCCAAAACCTAGTTTTCCTCGTCCAAGTAGTTGGTTTCCCCATAGGCAACCCAGTTTTCTCATCCAAGTAGTTGGTTTCCCCATAGGCTTGAGTCCGAGGACCATGCAATGCCTTGGTTCTGTCCAAAACCCAGTTTTCTCATCCAAGTAGTTGGTTTCCCCATAGGCTTGAGTCCGAGGACCATGCAATGCCTTGGTTCTGTCCAAAACCCAGTTTTCTCATCCAAGTAATTGGTTTCCCCATAGGCTTGAGTCCGAGGACCATGCAATGTCTTGGTTCTGTCCAAAACCCAATTTTCCTCATCCAAGTAGTTGGTTTCCCCATAGGCTTGAGTCCGAGGACCATGCAATGCCTTGGTTTTGTCCAAAACCCAGTTTTCTCATCCAAGTAGTTGGTTTCCTCATAGGCTTGAGTCCGAGGATCATGCAATGCCTTGGTTCTGTCCAAAACCCAGTTTTCCTCATCCAAGTAGTTGGTTTCCCTATAGGCTTGAGTCCGAGGACTATGCAATGCCTTGGTTCTGTCCAAAACCCAGTTTTCCTCATCCAAGTAGTTGGTTTCCCCATAGGCTTGAGTCCGAGGACCATGCAATGCCTTGGTTCTGTCCAAAACCCAGTTTTCTCATCCAAGTAGTTGGTTTCCCCATAGGCTTGAGTCCGAGGACCATGCAATGTCTTGGTTCTGTCCAAAACCCAGTTTTCCTCATCCAAGTAGTTGGTTTCCCCATAGGCTTGAGTCCGAAGACCATGCAATGCCTTGGTTTTGTCCAAAACCCAGTTTTCTCATCCAAGTAGTTGGTTTCCCCATAGGCTTGAATCCGAGGATCATGCAATGCCTTGGTTCTGTCCAAAACCCAGTTTTCCTCATCCAAGTAGTTGGTTTCCCCATAGGTTTGAGTCCGAGGACTATGCAATGCCTTGGTTCTGTCCAAAACCCAGTTTTCCTCATCCAAGTAGTTGGTTTCCCCATAGGCTTGAGTCCGAGGACCCTGCAATGCCTTGGTTCTGTCCAAAACCTAGTTTCTTTTGGAGCTAGACCTTGGCTTTAGGGGAGTTATCTCCTCGGTCAAGCCCCTAGAATTATTCGTGCGGTTAACGCTGACAAGCGTAGCCCCTAGTGGAACTTTATTCTAAAACTCTATAACTAGTTGTCAGAAATGACAAAGGAACTCTCTCGACCCACCGCCATGCCAACACACAAGCCCTTCCCACAGACGGCGCCAATTGTAAGGACACGTTTCGTAACGAACCGCAACGGTGTTAGGTTCGCACATGAAAAGGCCCAAATAATATCATTTGTAGAGCGTGGGTTTGAAAGGCTAGGCCTTGGTCGCCAGGTGGTGGGTTTTTCGTGGAGTTCATTCGTGGTTAGGTTTTCTTCACCCCTGGAATCTTTCTCCTGGAGGTGGGCTGGGAGGCTCTGGATTTTGGCCATTTTTCCCAGCCTCTTCTCTAGGTTACTTATTTTTCCTTTTATATCTGCCTGCGTTCATTGTCCTTCGTCCACGTATAGGGTCAACATTTCCAAGACTGATACTTGTCCCATCAGCCCATACCTAAAGTCGTTGGGGGTGGTTGTAAAAGCCAAAGAATGCGGCTCTGTCAGGTTCAGAGTATTGAATGGCAGTAAGGGCAGCTTTCCCTGGATATTTTAGATTTTTCTTCCTAGTTTTAGCCCTATACCATTTTTACCCCTCTTTCTGGTGGGACTTTGGGTCTGCCGAGGACAGAACTGTCCTCGGTTGAATCCCAAGGCTATCCTGCCGAGCTTGGGCCATAGCCTTTCCTCAGCTTGGGCCTCTGGCCCCCTCTCGGGCAAATGGCCCCGGCCCATAAATTATTTGGGCCCCACAATAACAAATATATATATATATATATATATATATTTCATCAATAACTTTAGCATTCAAAACCAAAGGGAAGTAAGGGTAAGAGAAAAATAAAATAAAAAAGCAATCATTTCAATTAAAGAGAAGGAAAAAACATTACTATTACCTCTAAAAATTAATTAAAAAAACAATTTTGTTGGCAATAACTTGTTATTTTTTCTGAAAATTTGTGGGTAAGCAATTAAATTTAATTTACTGAATTATAAATTGATTGAAATAGTTCTTTTATTTTCTATATATTAATATTGTTAATTTTAGTGTGTTATGTTGCATGTATATGTGTATGCGATAATTTTTACTCATAATTTTTATTAAAATAAAAAAGAAAGAGAAACATCAACAGCAACTTTGTACCTCTCTAAATTCAAATCTTGACTTTGTCACTACTTGAAGGTGGATTTCACTCATAAGTTCAAGTTTGAATGCTAATTATTTATTGCATTAATTCAAGGTGTTGTGTCATATTACAAACAAATTTAATAAATATATTAGAACTACTACTAATTTTACTATAAATACTTATAAATTGACTTGACAATAAATATGATTGGTGTTATTTAAATAATATTATAAATAAATGTTTGAATTTCTTTTAGTAGTAATACATCAGTTTTAAGGTTTATGTAGTGAAATTTAATAACATAAAAAATATATATCAAAGTACCCATTTGGGTATTGATGAAAATCCCCAGCATCTGCGTTTTGGCTTCTTTTTTTTTTTTTTTTTTTTTTTTTTTGAGAAAAGCATTTCACGTGATTATGCACTGTTCAATGGGTCACGTGCATTATTTACGGGACACACAAGTATTTTATTTAGGAAAAAAAAAGTTTTAAAATTGAATCCCACAGTACTATTCACACATTTAAAATTATTTTGCTACAGTGTTTTCATTTTTCAGCAAAATAAGCGGTATCTAAACATACCCTAAATTATGTTTTATTAGCGACATATTAATTTAAAGGTTTATATAATAAAATTTGTAATATCTTTAGCATTCCTTAACAAATTTTATAGAACAATAGTACATAAGATAATTTTCATGCATCTGTAAATGAACTACGAAGAAATGAAATTATTACTTCGCTGACCTAAAAGATATTGAATGTCAAGATAGACTCCATTATAAAGTTGAAAGTATTCGTGATTAGTTATTGGACAGAATTTTCTTTTTCTATTTTGTTACTTGTTGACTTTAACTAGTACTCGTGTGTAATTCTAAAAATTATGTGATTTGCTAAATGGTTTAAGTCATTTACATCAAATCATCTGCATCGTCATATAACAGATTGAAAGAGACTCCTTCAATCTGATTCGCAGAAAACTTTGTCTTTAGTTATACTAACAGTCGAAATGGTAGCTAGGTAGAACTAATTTAGATGATCATTGCACATGTTCTTAAACATAATTAATCATTGACAAGGGCAAGCAAAATGATGCTTATTAGCTTAGTTCAATAACAAGGTGGAGACATGCGTGTATTGATCTAATGCTTATAGCAAAGGTCACCGAGGGAATAATAACTTTGCCAAAAAAAAAAACCGAGGTAATAATAAGATTTTTATCAAATGAAAAAATATGTGGTTCTCCGGTTCTGGAAAAGTCATATGAGTAGGAAATAATAATGTTTGTTTACTTATGTTTGTTGAAGGATTGAATGGAAGGAAGGAAGGAAGGAAGAGCTATCACTTCCACCCCACTGTTACTTTCCTTAGAACAAATTCAAGTACATAGCCACATGACTTTTGCTTTGTCAGTGTCTGCAAAATTAAAACTTGCAGTGCTGTTCACATCCATTAGACCCCATCTTGTCCCCATTGCTCGGAGAGTTCACTCCCCACAGTTTTCCCTCCACTCTTTTTTTTTTTTTTTTTGAGTGAACCCTCTGCTCAAATACGTGTTGTTTTTGACTCACCGTCTCTATTCCATAGAAAAAGAAAAAGGTAGTTTTAGACTACCTCTTCCTCGAAGTTTCCGTGCTGCAATCTTTCCAAGCAACGGTCCCACGCGGTTTCAACTTTCCTTCCGACAAGTTAAAGTTGATTTGTTCCATCATATTTCACTTTCACGTGTACGAAGATTCTGATTGGAAAGTTGGAGTTGGAAGGTGAGATAAATTAGTTGGGTTAAGATTTAAGATTGAGAAGTTTTTACAAAATTATTAATTAATTTTTTTATTTTTAATAATATTAATGAAAGTAATGCTACAATTATAATTTATTTTATAATATTTTTATAAAATGTTGAAGTAACCCATCTCTTATTGATTTTGTTTAGGTTTATTATTAATATCACTTTTTTATTTATTAATAATCAATTATCATATCAACAGTTTGTAAATTTTTTTATAAATTAGTTTGTATTTGTAGTATTATTCATATTAACAAATATATAGAAGGTAAAGTATAAATTGTCAATGATTCTATTTTTTTTTTTTTTTATAGAGTATCAATTTTTTTTTTTTTTAAAGTTTCTCTCAAAACTAATTTAAAAAAAAAAAAATCCTTCAAATTTTTTATATATCTTTATATTAAATGTGGATTTTAAAAATTTAGCATCTGAATTACGTGTGCTTATTATATTATCGTGCTTGCAAAATTTCAATAAAAACTTAAGAAACAATGCAAAACAATGACTTTTTGTTTTAGACTTTTCCAAGAAGTTAAGTAGAAATTGCAAAGCAATGACACTTTTTTTAAGACTCACCGTCATAAGTTCAAGTTTGAATGCTAATTATTTATTGCATTAATTGAAGGTGTTGTGTCATATTACAAATAAATATATTAGAACTACTAAGAGTTTTACTATAAGTTAACTTGACAATAAATATGATTAGTATCATTTAAATAATATAATAAATAAATGTCTAAATTTATTTTAGTAGTAATACAGTAAGGTTTATGTAGTGAAATTTAATAACATAAAAAATACTATATATCTAAATTATGTTTTATTAGTGACATATCAATTTAAAAGTTTATATAATAAAATTTGTAGTATCTTTAGCATTCCTCAACAAATTTTATAGAACAATAGTATGTAAGATAATTTTCACGCCTCTGTAAAATAATGAACTACAAAGAAATGAAATTATTACTCTGCTAAACCAAAAGATATTGAATGTCAAGATAGACCCCATTATAAAGTTGAAAGCATTAGTTATTAGTTATTGGATAGAATTTTCTTCTTCTATTTTGTTACTTGGTGACTTTAACTAGTATTCGTGTGTAATTCTAAAAATTATGTGATTTGCTAAATGGTTTAAGTCATTTACATCAAATTATCTGCATCATCATATAACAGATTGAAAGAGACTCCTTCAATCTGATTCGCAGAAAACTTTGCCTTTAGTTATACTAACAGTCGAAATGGTAGCTAGGTAGCACTAATTTAGATGATCATTGCCCATGTTCTTATATATAATTAATCATTGACAAGGGCAAGCAAAATGATGCTTATTAGCTTAGTTCAATAACAAGGTGGTGTTTCTCAAAAAAATAAAATAAATAACAAGGTGGTGACATGCGTGTATTGATCTAATGCTTATAGCAAAGGTCACCGAGGGAATAATAAGATATTTATCAAATGAAAAAATATCTGGTTCTCCGGTTCTGGAATAGCCAAATGAGTAGGAAATAATAATGTTTGTTACTTTGTTTACTTAGTTTGTTGAAGGTTTGAATGGAAGGAAGGATGAGCTATCACTTCCACCCCACTGTTACTTTCCTTTGAACAAATTCAAGTACAGAGCCACATGACTCTTGCTTTGTCATTATCTGCAAAATTAAGACTTGCAGTGCTGTTCACAAGCATTAGACCCCATCTTGTCCTCATTGCTCAGAGAGTTCACTCCCCACAGTTTTCCCTCCACTCAAATATGTGTTGTTACTCACAACACTTACATATATATCAATCACCATGGTCCTCTACTTTTTAAGAAGAAAAAAAAAAATTAAAATTCATTTTCTTTTTGGGTTATTTTTTAGTGGTTCTAAGAAATAAGACACTTCATAATCTCCAATGTTCATTTGATAGTATCATGCATATGCCCTAAATGTTTAATTGGTGATATTACAACTATACGTCTCAATGATATATATTTGTTCATTTCCATAATAATGCCAGTGATATTATTACAGAAGTGCTTCCTAAGCACAATGGGGGCATCTTTTGTGTGCCCCTAATTGGAGAACTTCTGACCTTTCAAAAGTTTGCATCAACACTCTTTCTAAAGTGATATCTAAATGAAAAGTTTGAATAGCCATTAACTATATAGTTAAGTTATTTAATTATTTATTTTTATGTGTGGTGTTCAGTGGCTACATATTTAAGTTTTTCTCACACTTCAAAAAAAAAAAAAAAAAAAAAAAAAAAAAAAAAAAAAAATTCTCACACTTCTACTAATTTTTCTTTTACAGCTTTCTCTCAGTAATGGTTAAATTGCCCTAAACAAAGTTACTTGACGTTTGAAATGATAGTAATTGGTTCTAAAAATGATATTATTTCTAGCAAAATGATTCTCAAGCATCATCTTATACACCAAGTATATTGAATCATTTTCTTCTATTATGCACTAGTATTAGAAGGCAAATGACAGCCTAAACATTGAGGTTACATGCAGAAAGAAGGCACCTAACACGAATCACGAATAGTAGGAGATCGAGGCTTAATTAACAATCACAAATAAAAATTAAAAAAAAAAAAAAACTAACAATAACATTTTAAAGTGCCAATATTTTATGTTAAAGAATAAATTTAGGGACACGCTTAATTTCACAACATATTAAAATAGTTAATTGTGAGTGATGGATACTTTATGCTCACAATTTTTTGCATAGATTCACTACTTTTTTTTACTACTCACAATCGACTATTTCAATAGGTTATGAAGTTGGGTGTAAAATTAAGTGTGTTTGTAGTATTGTAGTATATTAAATATGTAATATAAAAACATAAAAAAAAAAAAACAAAATAGTAGTACGATGTAAGAACTTAAGAAGGGAGGTTAGTACCTCAATAGGCATAGTCTATTATGGAGATCACTCAATAAGTTCTTCAACACCATGGAACCAAAGTTTGCTAATTATTAGGAAAAAGAAAAAAAAAAAAAAAAGGAAGAAAACCATTATTCTTTGTTATAAGGTGTAACACTAACATATAATCTTATAAAAATAAATAAATAAATAAATAAAAGGTGTAACATATAATGTGACAATGGCAAGTCATGGGCAGGAAAGCAAAAGCTATTTCATATGTTCACACGTTAAAAGACAGTCATTGTACAAAGTACCAACGTGGGTTATAAGAGAGCTTGTTTGAAGGAAGATGTTGGTCACCATCTTCTTACTTTGTAGTGAACGATACATCATGAAAAGGACTAATCCGCTCACTTTATATCTGTATAACAATTTTGACCCATGTCCCATTCTCCCCTATTTTACATCCTCATTTACTGTAAAACAATAATAACTCTTTGGCTCTCTTTTACTTTTTCTCCTCCTTTTAGTTTCCATCAAGAAAATCTGCCTCCTAAAGCAAGGTCACTAAGCATTCACCTTATGTTTGGCTAGGTAAAAAATAAATAAATAAAGTGATGCAAGTGTAGTGGTCTTAACTCTTAAGCGGAGGCAGCTTCAAGAATTTTTTTTGAGTGGTCATTAATGAACTTAATTATAAAAAAAAATCTAATAAAAGGATTGTAAGGACGCGTTTCGTGGCGGACTGTAGCAGTTTCGGGTTCGCACGTGAAAAGGCCCCTAACAATATCATTTGTAGAGCGTGGGTTTGGAAGGCTAGACCTTGGTTGATAGGCGGTGGGTTTTTCACGGTGTTCGTAACAATTTAAGTTTTCCTACACCCCTGGAGTCTTTCTCCTGGAGGTGGGCTGGGAGGCTCAGGTTTCTGGCCATTTTTCCCAACCCCCCTTTTTAGGTTACTTATTTTTCCTTTTATATTTGCCTGCGTTCATTGTCCTTCGTCCACGTATTGGATCAACCTTTCCTAGATTGATACTTGTCCCATCAGCCCATGTTCAAAGTCGTTGGGGGTGGTTGTAAAAGCCAAAGAATGCGGCTTTGTCAGGTTCAGAGCATTGAATGGCAGTAAGGGCAGCTTTCCCTGGATATTTTAGATCTTTTTTCCGAGTTTCAGTTTTATACCATTTTTACCCTTCTTTACGAGGGGGAACTTTGGATCTGCCGAGGACTGAACTACCCTCGGCGGTACCCAAAGTCTATTTCGTTGAACTTGGGCCATAATCCTCCTCGGCTTGGCCTATAAATCATTTACATCCTACATTAGCCCCTCAAAACCCGGCTGTCCAACCTCTGGGCTGGACAGGGGGGGTTTTGGTGACGCCAAACTTCTTCCTGTGGCCCAATCCATTCGGCCTATTAAACACGCTGGCGGTTCCTCATATGCCCAAGAGATTCACCGGTCTACGAGATAGTTTTTAATTTCGCGCTTGAGGCATTCTTATCGCTTGGGGTATCCAAAACGAGTTTTGAATAATCACTATTTACGAGACTACTTTAATTCGACGGTTTATTCTGATGGGGTGGAGAAGTGGAACCGGCGTGTTTGGGTTTGCTGATTCCTTTGGAGATCTGAACCTATTAAATGCCTCCCGCTCCGCCCTCTGTATAAGTAGGACAGGAGGAGGTTATTGTTTTTACCAAAAATCCCTTTTCATCCCCCTGCGACTCTGGAATACTTAGCCTCCCTTAGGATTCGGTTTACTCGCTGGTTTATACGCTTAATCGTAAAATACTTTACCATAACAACAAGGGATGCAAAAGCCCCACCCCTCCCAAAAACGCCACGTTCCGATAAAGCTTATCATGGCTCGATCGGGACAAGGATGGCGAAGACTCAAAATCAACCTCATCTTTCTTTCAGTCAAAATCCGAAGCAGGGACTCGTCACGTCAAACTTTCGACGTGACGGAGTCGAGAACACCCAAGACCGTTACCACCCGGCTCCTCACGAGCGTACCTAATATGGCACCGGCGTGTTAGGAGTCAGGGCTGAGGCAGGGGCTAAGCGTTTCTGCTTCTCCCTCTTTTGCTCCTTGGTGCCCTCCCCCTCCCTCTTCTTATTGTCTTCCCAGCACCAGTTCCGCCCTGATGCTGTTTCTTTTCTATCTTTTGCTCCTCTCTTTGTCTCTTCATCCCTCTCTCTTCTTCTCCTCCTTCTTTACTCATGTCCTCCATTTTCTTTATTCATCCCCTTCGTCTTCGTCATTGATTTCTTCCTTACTATTTCCTTCTTCTTCATTCATTTTCTTTTTTAAAGTGAGTCCCTCTCTTAGCATGAGCAGCAATGAGGCAGAGATTGGAGAAACTTTGAAGACGAGTTTAAAAGACGCTTGACAGTTTACTTTTCTGTACTACAGATGTAATGGTTGCTTAGGCAGTTTACATTTTGTATAGGCTCGTTTGAGCCCTTTTTTGTATGTTGTAGCAATTTTTCATATCAATAAAGATTGTTGTCTACCTTGTTTCGCATATTATGTCTTTATGTTTTCATAAATTTGCAAGCACTGCTCGGCACAATGATATAATATCTAAATCAATGACGACTAAAACCAAAATACTCGATAATAAATAGATATCGCCATAACTTTAATAGAAATTCTTGGCCTAATAAGGCCGATCAATGAAGAGTAATACTTACCCCATGCTAGCCGAGGTGAAAAACGAAGGCTTGATGTCAGGTAAGGAATAGCCATTTGAAGATATGGCACCCACCAAATGAGCGGCCTTCTTATATGACTAAGCGCTGGGGCGTTCCACCCCTTTCCTTACACCTTTATTGGCCTTAACCCTTTATGGTGTTTAAGCCGTGGATGAAGTGACCTGGCATTTTTATCAAGTAACTCTTCTTATGAGATTCAAACCTTTTCTTATCCAAGTGTTTGGTTTTTCCATTGGCTTGGGTCCGAGGACCATACAAGGCCTTGGTTCTGTCCAAAAACTTGTAATTTTTATAATTCTTCGTGCTTGGTTTCCCCATAGGCTTGAGTCCGAGGACCATACAAGGCCTTGGTTCTGTTCAAAAACTTGTAATTTTTATAATTTTTCGTGCTTGGTTTCCCCATAGGCTTGAGTCCGAGGACCATACAAGGCCTTGGTTCTGTCCAAAAACTTGTAATTTTTATAATTTTTCGTGCTTGGTTTCCCCATAGGCTTGAGTCCGAGGACCATACAAGGCCTTGGTTCTGTCCCTGGGCCCTTGTGCTAAATCGGGCCTGGGCCGTGAGTTGACTGGGCCCAAAATTAGGGGGTATTTCCGTATTCTCAGGCCACGCGATACTTTTTGGGCGTCCCAGTATTCGAGGTGCGCCTTCTCGAGACTCCTCTAACTTCAGGGTTGCAGACGACGTTGGAAATCGAGCCAGAGACATTTTGTCTGTAGCGTTCCTTGGGACGCTGCGTGAATTAAATGCTACTATTTTATCTTTTGATATAAAACAGGAGAGAAAGTTACTTTTCCTACGCACAAATCCTTCAGCTTCCTCCTTTAGGAAATCATGTTTGAGGCGAGGGTTAGGGAAAAAGAACTTTCTCCACCGCGGAGGCGCCGTGTCCTCCCGAGACTCGAAGGAGTGATGCACGGGCCAAGAAAGCATAAATTTAAAGAGAAATTTACACTTCTACGGAGGGGGGAGGGTGTCTCCCCTCCTTTCAGTCAAAATCCGAAGCAGGTTCTGGTCATGCCAGATTTTTGGTATGTCCGAAGAATGAATTTCCACCATCAGCACTGTCTACCTTGCAACCGGCAAATTCTTGCGGGGGCTTCCCAACTTCCGGCTCCCTGCGCCTTTTCTGTAGACGGTGTTAGCCTGAGGTCAGGTTCTTTTGCTGCCTGAGTTATGGGCATGCAGAAGTGTCGAGGAATAGTTTCCTTAAACAATAACTTGGCGCAGTAGCCAACCTCTCCTCTGAGCTGTCCCCACGGCCTTATCTCCACTCGCTTGTATTTTCCTTTACTTATGTAGTCAGCTTTAATGTAAGCTTGTTTCAGCTTTTCATTGTACACTGTACTGTTCTTTTGTCTTAATAAAATATGTGTCTGTTTCTCCATACATATCTTCCTTCTCCGTAACCACTACTTTATGCATGAATATTAAATGCAAGCTTGCCCTTAAGGATATTCCAGGCAGAAAAAATGCTTTAACACAGGTTCCTTCTAATTTAAACTCACAAATATTATCAAGTATAACAATGGTAACTTTCAATAAATTAAATTCCTGGAACTAACCGGGATAAGCGCTGAGTATTACGCGATGCATGCTAGACCGATGTTCGAGAACGATAATCTCTAAATAATTCGTCTGAAAGGGTAGCTAAGTAGCGAGGGACCTTGGTTGTGCTTTTGGGGTAATATGTTGCGCCGTATCGCATCAACCCCTTTGATACTGGGGATCCGAGGGTAGACCGAGGAATCCGCGCAATCAAGGTATTAACCCATCTGCTAACGCGGAATTCTCTTCGGAGGGATTTCGAGGTTTACGGGCCGTAGTTTTTTTTTTTTTTTTCTTTAAATAGTTGGTTCCTCATCCAAGTAGTTGGTTTCCCCATAGGCTTAAGTCCGAGGACTATGCAATGCCTTGGTTCTGTCCAAAACCTAGTTTTCCACATCCAGGTAGTTGGTTTCCCCTGAGGCTTGGGTCCGAGGACCATGCAATGCCTTGGTTCTGTCCAAAACCAGTTTTCCACATCCAGGTAGTTGGTTTCCCCTAGGCTTGGGTCCGAGGACCATGCAATGCCTTGGTTCTGTCCAAAACCCAGTTTTCCACATCCAGGTAGTTGGTTTCCCCTGAGGCTTGGGTCCGAGAACCATGCAATGCCTTGGTTCTGTCCAAAACCTAGTTTTCATTACATTCAGGTAGTTGGTTTCCCCTGATGCTGGGTCCCGAGGACCATGCAATGGCCTTGGTTTGTCCAAACCTAGTTTCATTTACATCCAGGTAGTTGGTTTCCCCTGAGGCTTGGGTCCGAGGGGACCATGCAATGCCTTGGTTCTGTCCAAAACCTAGTTTTCCACATCCAGGTAGTTGGTTTCCCCTGAGGCTTGGGTCCGAGGACCATGCAATGCCTTGGTTCTGTCCAAAACCTAGTTTTCCACATCCAGGTAGTTGGTTTCCCCTGAGGCTTGAGTCCGGTGGACCATGCAATGCCTTGGTTCTGTCCAAAACCTAGTTTTCCACATCCAGGTAGTTGGTTTCCCCTGAGGCTTGAGTCCGGTGGACCATGCAATGCCTTGGTTCTGTCCAAAACCTAGTTTTCACATCCAGGTAGTTGGTTTCCCTGAGGCTTTGGGTCGGGACCATGCAATGCCTTGTTCTGTC
>NC_044914.1:1932514-1971566 GCF_001633185.2 Quercus lobata
GGCCATGCAATGCCTGGTCTGTCCAAACCTAGTTTTCCACAATCCAGGTAAGTGGTTGTTCCCCTCACCTGAGGCTATGGGTCGAGGACCATGCAATGCCTTGGTTCTGTCCAAAACCTAGTTTTCCACATCCAGGTAGTTGGTTTCCCCTGAGGCTTGGGTCCGAGGACCATGCAATGCCTTGGTTCTGTCCAAAACCTAGTTTTCATCTTGTGCGGGATCTTGGCTTTAGGGGAGTTAGCTCCTCAGCCAAGCCCCTAGAGTTTATCCATACGGTTAACGTTGCAAGGTACCTAGTTTACTCTTTACAGGGGACCTTGGCTTTAAGGGAGTTGGCTCCTCAACCAAGCCCCTAATCAAGAAACGTAGTTCCTAACAGAACTTTATACTAGAACTCTATAACCAACGGCTAGACATATCAAAGAAACTCTATCGACCCCCTTCCTATACCAACACACAAGCCCTTCCCACAGACGGCGCCAATTGTAAGGACGCGTTTCGTGGCGGACCGTAGCAGTTTCGGGTTCGCACGTGAAAAGGCCCCTAACAATATCATTTGTAGAGCGTGGGTTTGGAAGGCTAGGCCTTGGTTGATAGGCGGTGGGTTTTTCACGGTGTTCGTAACAATTTAAGTTTTCCTACACCCCTGGAGTCTTTCTCCTGGAGGTGGGCTGGGAGGCTCAGGTTTCTGGCCATTTTTCCCAACCCCCCTTTTTAGGTTACTTATTTTTCCTTTTATATTTGCCTGCGTTCATTGTCCTTCGTCCACGTATTGGATCAACCTTTCCTAGATTGATACTTGTCCCATCAGCCCATGTTCAAAGTCGTTGGGGGTGGTTGTAAAAGCCAAAGAATGCGGCTTTGTCAGGTTCAGAGCATTGAATGGCAGTAAGGGCAGCTTTCCCTGGATATTTTAGATCTTTTTTCCGAGTTTCAGTTTTATACCATTTTTACCCTTCTTTACGAGGGGGAACTTTGGGTCTGCCGAGGACTGAACTACCCTCGGCGGTACCCAAAGTCTATTTCGTTGAACTTGGGCCATAATCCTCCTCGGCTTGGCCCATAAATCATTTACACCCTACAAGGATAATTTCATATATTGAAAGGAAAAAAAAAATGAAAATACATAAAATTTTTACAATTTTCTTTTATGAGTTTTCATATTTTGAAATTATTATATTAATTTTATTATTAATGCTACAAACTATATCTCCTTCAAATTTTAGCTAAATTTTTTTAAGAGTTTTTTTCTTTCTGTTTGAAAATGACCTAATATATTATTAAGATGATCAAAGTTTAATTTTGTTGGATCAAAAAAATTTAGGATGGTCACAACTTTTTTTTTTAAGGATAGACAACACATAAATTTTTTAAAATTTATATATATAGTTATTATTACTTTACCAAGTCAGGGTGGTCTTGACCACCCTAACTTCAACGTGGAGCCATCCTTTTTTTTTTTTCTTTTGATGAGAACGTGGAGCCATCCTTGGTCTTTAGGAACCTTTCATAACTGATTCACGGTTGTATTTGGTTTTGAAAATTTAAAATCAATAAATTTGAAGAACAATTGTTAATGTAGGGTGTAAATGATTTATGGGCCAAGCCGAGGAGGATTATGGCCCAAGTTCAACGAAATAGACTTTGGGTACCGCCGAGGGTAGTTCAGTCCTCGGCAGACCCAAAGTTCCCCCTCGTAAAGAAGGGTAAAAATGGTATAAAACTGAAACTCGGAAAAAAGATCTAAAATATCCAGGGAAAGCTGCCCTTACTGCCATTCAATGCTCTGAACCTGACAAAGCCGCATTCTTTGGCTTTTACAACCACCCCCAACGACTTTGAATATGGGCTGATGGGACAAGTATCAATCTAGGAAAGGTTGATCCAATACGTGGACGAAGGACAATGAACGCAGGCAAATATAAAAGGAAAAATAAGTAACCTAAAAAGGGGGGTTGGGAAAAATGGCCAGAAACCTGAGCCTCCCAGCCCACCTCCAGGAGAAAGACTCCAGGGGTGTAGGAAAACTTAAACTGGTACGAACACCGTGAAAAACTCACCGCCTATCAACCAAGGCCTACCCTTCCAAACCCACGCTCTACAAATGATATTGTTAGGGGCCTTTTCAGGTGCGAACCCGACACTGTTACGGTCCGCCACGAAACGTGTCCTTACAATTGGCGCCGTCTGTGGGGAGGGCTTGTGTGTTGGTATAGGAAGGGGGTCGATAGAGTTTCTTCGATATGTCTAACCGTTGGTTATAGAGTTCTAGTATAAAGTTCTGTTAGGAACTACGTTTCTTGATTAGGGGCTTGGTTGAGGAGCCAACTCCCTTAAAGCCAAGGTCCCTTGTAAAGAGTAAACTAGGTACCTTGCAACGTTAACCGTATGGATAAACTCTAGGGGCTTGGCTGAGGAGCTAACTCCCCTAAAGCCAAGATCCCGCACAAGATGAAAACTAGGTTTTGGACAGAACGAAGGCATTGCATGGTCCTCGGACCCAAGCCTCAGGGGAAACCAACTACCTGGATGTGGAAAACTAGGTTTTGGACAGAACCAAGGCATTGCATGGTCCTCGGACCCAAGTCTCAGGGGAAACCAACTACCTGGATGTGGAAAACTAGGTTTTGGACAGAACCAAGGCATTGCATGGTCCTCGGACCCAAGCCTCAGGAGAAACCAACTACCTGGTGTAATTGAAAACTAGGTTTTGACAGAACAAGGCATTGCATGGTCCCGGGACCAAGCCTCAGGGGAAACCAACTACCTGGATGTAATGAAACTAGGTTTTGACAGAACCAAGGCATTGCATGGTCCTTGGACCCAAGCCTCAGGGAAACCAACTACCTGGAGGTAATGAAAACTAGGTTTTAGACAGAACCAAGCATTGATGTCCTCGGACCAAGCCTCGGGGGAAACCAACTACCTGGATGTAAGGAAAACTAGGTTTTGACAGAACCAAGGCATTGCATGGTCCTCGGACCCAAGCCTCAGGGGAAACCAACTACCTGGATGTAATGAAAACTAGGTTTTGGACAGAACCAAGGCATTGCATGGTCCTCGGACCCAAGCCTCAGGGGAAACCAACTACCTGGATGTGGAAAACTAGGTTTTGGAAGAACCAAGGCATTGCATGGTCCACCGGACCCAAGCCTCAGGGGAAACCAACTACCTGGATGTGGAAAAACTGGGTTTTTGGACAGAACCAGAGGCATTGCATGGTCCTCGGACCCAAGCCTCAGGGGAACCAACTTGCACCTGGACCAAGCCTCAGGGGAACCAACTACCTGGTGGAAAACTAGGTTTTTGACAGAATCAGAAAGCATTGCATAGTCCTCGGACTTAAGCCTATGGGGAAGCCAAACTACTTGGATGAGGAACCAACCATTTAAAGAAAAAAAAAAAAAAAAAAAAAAAAAAAAAAAAACTACGGCCCGTAAACCTCGAAATCCCTCCGAAGGGAATTCCGCGTTAGCAGACGGGTTAAATACCTTGATTGCGCGGATTCCTCGGTCTACCCTCGGATCCCCAGTATCAAAGGGGTTGATGCGATACGGCGCAACATATTACCCCAAAAGCACAACCAAGGTCCCTCGCTACTTAGCTACCCTTTCAGACGAATTATTTAGAGATTATCGTTCTCGAACATCGGTCTAGCATGCATCGCGTAATACTCAGCGCTTATCCCGGTTAGTTCCAGGAATTTAATTTATTGAAAGTTACCATTGTTATACTTGATAATATTTGTGGGTTTAAATTAGAAGGAACCTGTGTTAAAGCATTTTTTCTGCCTGGAATATCCTTAAGGGCAAGCTTGCATTTAATATTCATGCATAAAGTAGTGGTTACGGAGAAGGAAGATATGTATGGAGAAACAGACACATATTTTATTAAGACAAAAGAACAGTACAGTGTACAATGAAAAGCTGAAACAAGCTTACATTAAAGCTGACTACATAAGTAAAGGAAAATACAAGCGAGTGGAGATAAGGCCGTGGGGACAGCTCAGAGGAGAGGTTGGCTACTGCGCCAAGTTATTGTTTAAGGAAACTATTCCTCGACACTTCTGCATGCCCATAACTCAGGCAGCAAAAGAACCTGACCTCAGGCTAACACCGTCTACAGAAAAAGCGCAGGGAGCCGGAAGTTGGGAAGCCCCCGCAAGAATTTGCCGGTTGCAAGGTAGACAGTGCTGATGGTGGAAATTCCTTCTTCGGACATACCAAAAATCTGGCATGACCAGAACCTGCTTCGGATTTTGACTGAAAGGAGGGGAGACACCCTCCCCCCTCCGTAGAAGTGTAAATTTCTCTTTAAATTTATGCTTTCTTAGCCCGTGCATCACTCCTTCGAGTCTCGGGAGGACACGGCGCCTCCGCGGTGGAGAAAGTTCTTTTTCCCTAACCCTCGCCTCAAACATGATTTCCTAAAGGAGGAAGCTGAAGGATTTGTGCGTAGGAAAAATAACTTTCTCTCCTGTTTTATATCAAAAGATAAAATAGTAGCATTTAATTCACGCAGCGTCCCAAGGAACGCTACAGACAAAATGTCTCTGACTCGATTTCCAACGTCGTCTGCAACCCTGAAGTTAGAGGAGTCTCGAGAAGGCGCACCTCGAACACTGGGACGCCCAAAAAGTATCGCGTGGCCTGAGAATACGGAAATACCTCCTAATTTTGGGCCCAGTCAACTCACGGCCCAGGCCCGATTTAGCACAAGGGCCCAGGGACAGAACCAAGGCCTTGTATGGTCCTCGGACTCAAGCCTATGGGGAAACCAAGCACGAAAAATTATAAAAATTACAAGTTTTTGGACAGAACTAAGGCCTTGTATGGTCCTCGGACTCAAGCCTATAGGGAAACCAAGCACGAAAAATTATAAAAATTACAAGTTTTTGGACAGAACCAAGGTCTTGTATGGTCCTCGGACTCAAGCCTATGGGGAAACCAAGCACGAAGAATTATAAAAATTACAAGTTTTTGGACAGAATCAAGGCCTTGTATGGTCCTCGGACCCAAGCCAATGGAAAAACCAAACACTTGGATAAGAAAAGGTTTGAATCTCATAAGAAGAGTTACTTGATAAAAATGCCAGGTCACTTCATCCACGGCTTAAACACCATAAAGGGTTAAGGCCAATAAAGGTGTAAGGAAAGGGGTGGAACGCCCCAGCGCTTAGTCATATAAGAAGGCCGCTCATTTGGTGGGTGCCATATCTTCAAATGGCTATTCCTTACCTGACATCAAGCCTTCGTTTTTCACCTTGGCTAGCATGGGTTAAGTATTACTCTTCATTGATCGGCCTTATTAGGCCAAGAATTTCTATTAAAGTTATGGCGATATCTATTTATTATCGAGTATTTTGGTTTTAGTCGTCATTGATTTAGATATTATATCATTGTGCCGAGCAGTGCTTGCAAATTTATGAAAACATAAAGACATAATATGCGAAACAAGGTAGACAACAATCTTTATTGATATGAAAAATTGCTACAACATACAAAAAGGGGCTCAAACGAGCCTATACAAAATGTAAACTGCCTAAGCAACCATTACATCTGTAGTACAGAAAAGTAAACTGTCAAGCGTCTTTTAAACTCGTCTTCAAAGTTTCTCCAATCTCTGCCTCATTGCTGCTCATGCTAAGAGAGGGACTCACTTTAAAAAAGAAAATGAATGAAGAAGAAGGAAATAGTAAGGAAGAAATCAATGACGAAGACGAAGGGGATGAATAAAGAAAATGGAGGACATGAGTAAAGAAGGAGGAGAAGAAGAGAGAGGGATGAAGAGACAAAGAGAGGAGCAAAAGATAGAAAAGAAACAGCATCAGGGCGGAACTGGTGCTGGGAAGACAATAAGAAGAGGGAGGGGGAGGGCACCAAGGAGCAAAAGAGGGAGAAGCAGAAACGCTTAGCCCCTGCCTCAGCCCTGACTCCTAACACGCCGGTGCCATATTAGGTACGCTCGTGAGGAGCCGGGTGGTAACGGTCTTGGGTGTTCTCGACTCCGTCACGTCGAAAGTTTGACGTGACGAGTCCCTGCTTCGGATTTTGACTGAAAGAAAGATGAGGTTGATTTTGAGTCTTCGCCATCCTTGTCCCGATCGAGCCATGATAAGCTTTATCGGAACGTGGCGTTTTTGGGAGGGGTGGGGCTTTTGCATCCCTTGTTGTTATGGTAAAGTATTTTACGATTAAGCGTATAAACCAGCGAGTAAACCGAATCCTAAGGGAGGCTAAGTATTCCAGAGTCGCAGGGGGATGAAAAGGGATTTTTGGTAAAAACAATAACCTCCTCCTGTCCTACTTATACAGAGGGCGGAGCGGGAGGCATTTAATAGGTTCAGATCTCCAAAGGAATCAGCAAACCCAAACACGCCGGTTCCACTTCTCCACCCCATCAGAATAAACCGTCGAATTAAAGTAGTCTCGTAAATAGTGATTATTCAAAACTCGTTTTGGATACCCCAAGCGATAAGAACGCCTCAAGCGCGAAATTAAAAACTATCTCGTAGACCGGTGAATCTCTTGGGCATATGAGGAACCGCCAGCGTGTTTAATAGGCCGAATGGATTGGGCCACAGGAAGAAGTTTGGCGTCACCAAAACCCCCCTGTCCAGCCCAGAGGTTGGACAGCCGGGTTTTGAGGGGCTAATGTAGGGTGTAAATGATTTATGGGCCAAGCCGAGGAGGATTATGGCCCAAGTTCAACGAAATAGACTTTGGGTACCGCCGAGGGTAGTTCAGTCCTCGGCAGATCCAAAGTTCCCCCTCGTAAAGAAGGGTAAAAATGGTATAAAACTGAAACTCGGAAAAAAGATCTAAAATATCTAGGGAAAGCTGCCCTTACTACCATTCAATACTCTGAACCTGACAAAGCCGCATTCTTTGACTTTTACAACCACCCCCAACGACTTTGAATATGGGCTGATGGGACAAGTATCAATCTAGGAAAGGTTGATCCAATACGTGGACGAAGGACAATGAACGCAGGCAAATATAAAAGGAAAAATAAGTAACCTAAAAAGGGGGGTTGGGAAAAATGGCCAGAAACCTGAGCCTCCCAGCCCACCTCCAGGAGAAAGACTCCAGGGGTGTAGGAAAACTTAAACTGGTACGAACACCGTGAAAAACCCACCGCCTATCAACCAAGGCCTAGCCTTCCAAACCCACGCTCTACAAATGATATTGTTAGGGGCCTTTTCACGTGCGAACCCGACACTGTTACGGTCCGCCACGAAACGCGTCCTTACAGTTAATATAAATTATTTGATATAAATTTAATCATATAAATTATTTGACATAAATTTAATCACACATTATGATTAAGAGTTTGGAGATTTTTTTTTTTTTTTTTGATAAGGATTTTGTTATTTTTTAGTAAAAAAATCATTTGAGATATTATTAATTCGAAATGACATCTAACACATGGTCATTTTTGTTGGGTGCATCATAGCACCATAGGTCCAACCTACACTTGATAAAACATCTCATTAAAGAGGTAGTTGGACAAGCGATGAAAGTCAGCCTATTTTCTTCTTGGGCAGTGATTAGGCGTGTTTGACACACTGAGGAGAAAAAGAAGAAAAGAAATGGGTTGATGCAGTAGGCTATTCGGCATTTAGGGGAGAGCTGAAGCAAAAATAAATTGGCTAAAGCAAAGTCAAGGCAAGTGAGGTGTATTTATTGTAATTTGATGTCAAGAGCGGGGAGGGAAGAAAAGAAGGAAAAGATGAGGGAAGCTGTGAGTGAAAAAAAAAAAAAAAGATTTTATTTTTTATTTTTTTAAGTTGTATAGTACGAGTCTTTTGGCTGAATATTGCTAAATTTGAAGTTAATTTGTGTTATAGGTATTGTTTCAACTTATTTAGGGATCTGAGGAAAGAGAGTGAATTTCGGCAATACCATTGTCGAAATTCAACAAAAGGAGGAGAGAGAAATTTTTGATTTTCGGCAATTCCATCACCGAAATAGGAGGGAAAATTTTTTATTTTTTTTCCCTCCTATTTCGGCAATGCCATTGCCACATTTCACTTTTTTTTTCTTTTTTTTTTTTATTTTAGAAATGATATGTGCACACAATTTTTACATATTTTTACAACATTTTTACAACAAATCACAGGTAATTAGTTATTATTAGTTAAAATTTGAATTTAACACTGAGATTACTTTTTTAATCCAACAAATATAACCTGCCACTTAAAATTTGTTGTAAAAATATTGTAAAAATTGTGTGCACATATCATTTCTTAAATATATAAAAAAAAAAAAAGAAGGTGAAATGTGGCAATGGCATTGCCGAAATAGGAGGGAAAATAATAGGAGGGAAAAAAAATAAAAAATTTTCCCTCCTATTTCGGTGATGGTGTTGCCGAAAATCAAAAATTTCTCTCTCCTAGTTTTGTTGAATTTCGACAATGGTATTGCCGAAATTCACTCTCTTTCCTCAGATTCCTAAATAAGTTGAAACAGTACCTATAACACAAATTAACTTCAAATTTAGCAATATTCAGCCAAAAGACTCTGTATAGTATTGTAATTTTTATTTATTATAAAATTATTCAGAATTTATCTTATGGTTTTTTCATCAAGGAGAGAGGATCTTCATATAAATTTTTGTGTTTTTGTGTAGTTGTACTTCTGTTGTATTTGTTGAAATTTATTCACAGCTGTATAGAATTTTTCACAACAATTTTAAATCCATATATAATAAGTGTGCGTTTGACTCCAATTTAAAAAATAGCTTATTTTGGTATTTAGTTTATTTTTGCAACCATTCATGTGCCTTATTGCACTTTTTAGTACTATTTATGGGTCTCACTGTACTATTTCAGACAACTTTTACCTTCATTTACAGTACTTTCAACAAAATGTGTTCAATTTCAACAAAATAAACGGATTTCAAACAGTCTCATAATAAGTGTGCATTTGGCATGAATTATTTTTGCCAACTTATTTTTGCTACTATTTATGAGTTTCATTGTACTTTTTGGTACTATTTATAAATTCCATTGTACTATTTAGCTAACTTTTATATCTATTTATAGTATTTTCAACAAAAAGTTTACATTTTTAACAAAATAAGTTTATCCCAAACAGACACTATTAAATCTCAAATCTTTTCAAAACTTCAAAAAAAAAAAAAAAAATTATCATTTCATACTTTGTTCTGGTCATTAAACCCTTTTTTTTTTTTGAGAAACTTTTGGTCATTAAACCTAAAGATTGAAATCCAAATCCTTATGTCATGCGACGCAGTAAAAACTGTTAGTGAACAGTAGAAATGAAACCAGAGTTCAACTAGGGGAACCAACAGTCGAGAGAAGAGGAGGCGGAACTAGCTAGGAGTGTCAAGAAATTCAAAGATAGCAGTGGGGCTAAGCCGTTTTCACAACCTCGTAGTCAGGTGAGCTATCGGGATACTCTCATTGGAGACATTCCAGGTGCTTTTGCCCAAGCATTTAGCCTTGACAGAGCAGATGAACTTGATGATGACTCGGATTTTGAGATTGAAGACATCACAGAGGGTTTGGTGGAAGTCAAACTCTCCAAAGAGACAAAATCTCGCATCAGAGCTCCTTGGTCGAAGGCGTTGATAGTGAAAGTTTTTGGTAGATCAGTGGGTTACAACTATCTAACTTTCAAGCTCAACGACTTGTGGAAACCAGTGGCTAGAATGGATTGTGTAGACCTTAGTAAGGATTTCTTCTTGATTAAATTTAGTGATGAGGCAGATTATGATAAGGTGTTAAGGGGAGGTCCTTGGTTTGTTGGAGAGCATTTTCTTGCCATGAGACAATAGGAGCCCTATTTTAAGGCTTTAGAGGCGAGCTTTAATTCAGTGGTTGTGTGGGTAAGGCTACCAAAGCTTCCCATTGAGTTTTATGATAACTCTGTGCTCTTGGAAATTGGCAAAGCCATTGGACCAGTGTTAAGAGTTGATTCGTATACAGCATCTGGTGCGAAAGGCAGCTATGCCAGACTATGTTTACAGATTGATCTTACTAAGCCTCTGATAAACACCATCAAAGTTGGCCAATTGCGTCAAAAGGTAATGTTTGAAGGTGTGTCTTCCTTGTGTTACTGTTGTGGCAGAATGGGTCATAAACAAGAGTCTTGCAATTACCATATACACCCATCTGAAAGAGAGGTTGAAAAGGAACCTATAGTCACCTCGCCTGTTAGCCAAACCACGCAACAACAAAAACCCCAGTATGGGGAGTGGATGCTTGTTACGAAGAAAAGACAAGGAGTTAGGAATGGACGAGGCCATGCAACTAGATTGTCTAATCCACAAACTGAAGGGGAAGCTAGTGGGGCTAAAGGTGACCTCAGTAACTCAAAGACCTTTCTTTTCAAAGCTAGCACGTCCCAAAAGGTTGTGTCACGTGAGGGAAGCTTACATTACACGCCTAAGGGTCAGATGGAAGCATTGGGCAATGGAGCATGTGACCGGTGTGACCGATCAGTTCAATTGGAAGAACCGGTGAACAAGGGGTCAAAAACGTCCTACTTGCCTCGTGATAAAAAAGGTACTAGTGCCAAAGGGAAAAGAACTTTAAACCGTCCACTGCCAAATGCTCGTCTGTTGCAGTATGGGTGAGATTCCCAGAATTACCGATTGAATTTTTCGAACTGATGGCTTTCAAGGATATTGGACAAGCCATTACACACTGCCTCTGAGTCACGAGGTCACTTTGCTCGCATCTGTGTCCAGGTTAATCTTGATAAATCTCTGATCCGAACCATCATGATTGGTAAATTTGCCCAACTGGTCATCTACGAAGGTTTAAACACTCTCTGCTTTTCCTGTGGCAGAGTTGGTCACAAAAGGGAAGCCTGCCCTTTTTTGGTGCATGAAGGGGTGCATGTGGACTCACCGGAGATGAACACCTCTACACCATCCCCACCTTCCCCTACTCGCAATGCTACATCAGAGACCTACGGTACTTGGACCTTGGTTTCTAGAAGAAAGGACAAGTATCCTAAATCTCGTGCCCATCCCGAGCCCAAAAACCAGCCCCCTAACCTGTGAAAAGGTGATTCGAAATCTATTCCCTCATCTTGGTCACCATCACGTGGGCCTAGGGATGCCAAAAGAAAGAACCCGGTTATGCACTATGACACTACTCCTCACCCTAAGCCTTCACATCCTTCCTGTGAGATGGGACATGACTCTGCTGTGTTAGGCCACACATCCCTTGAACAACCCCCACCACCCATTACTTTCTCATTTGGTGAACCCCACTCCCCAAAAAACTCACCGAACCTCAATTTTACTTCTTCACCTAAACACGCGCCCAACCCCAAACTTATTCAGAACAAACATGGCCAACGCAACCAACTCAAAGGGAAAGGAGAAGCCATTGGTGAGTCCAGAAACACAGGAATGGGAAATATTTTACAAAGCGAAGATCATAGTCATCTCAAGCACCACGATCGTTGAGATCAAAGCAACCCCAACCCACATCATGGGCTGGTTCGAGGAAGAACTGATGAAGGCTTGGAGCCACATATTTCCGCTCACGCCGGAGAACCGGAGGAATGTCTATCTCCCTCTCTCGGATCCAGCCTAGTTTAACTGGCACAACCCTTGGTGGAACTTCCTAACATACAAGCCGTCAAGAAAGGAGAGTCAGATCCTTGGTTGGAGAGGGCTTCCCTCAAGATCAAGGGAGCTAATCTTGGGAGACTTAAGCCAACCAGACACTCTATTGGAGAGAAGAATGTTTGTGGACAGACCCATAACAGTCAACATCATGGGCTACATGGAAGGAAGGAAGATTATTCAAGTCTTTGCTCCGATCCAAACTTTCAATTTGGTAGTCAGTCAATGGGAATGCATGATTGGAGTGATGGAACACGTTTTGGTCCTCAGGCAGGGAGAGGGGTTCAAGAAGACTCTTCTGAAGGAAATGGGATGGACCATGATGGACCAAATGAGGACTCTTCCTCCAATTGATGAGTGCCCCGACCCGAATCTCCATTTATCTATGAATATTATATTATGGAATTACAAGGGTGCATTAAACCCCAACTTCCATCAGTCAGTGGATAATATCATTAGTTGCCACTCACCTTCAATAATGTTCATCACTGAAACTCGAGTTGGTGGAAATAAGGCGAAAGAAATTACCGATAGACTTTCTTTTGATGGAGCGGCCCATGCTGATACTATGGGCTATGCTGGAGGTATTTGGGCACTTTGGCACACCGAAATCATGGATGTCACCATTCTTGCATTTACAGAACAGGAGATACATGCATTCATTAAGGTACATTCTTCAAACCTGTCTTGGCTCATTACTGCTATTTATGCAAACCTTAGATATAGGGAAAGACGTATCTTGTGGGATAACCTAAATCAAGTTGCTAACTTTCATAATCTGTTGTGGCTAGTGCTAGGAGACTTTAATGAAATCCTCTCGAGTGAGGATAAGCTTGGGGGGAGACCTATTAATATGTATAGAGCTATGGTATTTCAACAATGCCTAAATTCTTGTAATCTTCTGGACTTAGGTTTCCAGGGACCTAGGTTCACCTGGGTTAATAAGAGAGACTTCCTAGCCTTCATTCAAGAACGAATTGATCGATGCTTTGCTAACTCTAGTTGGAGAACTATGTTCCCTGAGGCCTTTATTTATCATCTGACTAGGCTGCACTCTGACTACTGCCCTGTACTTCTTAGCCTCAACCCAAGCATTGTGAACCATACTAATAGACCTTTTAGATTCCAACCTATGTGGCTATCTCACCCCCTCTTCAAAAAACTTGTCTAGGATAATTGGAATGATTCCCTGTCTCTTCAAGCCAATAACTTAGCCTTCACTAATGCAGCCAGGGTGTGGAACAAAGAAGTTTTTGGCAATGTTTTTCATAAAAAGAGCAGACTGGAAGCTTGTATCAACAGCACACAGCATGCTCTAGCTAACAACCCCAACCAATTCCTTATAAATTTGGAAAGGACTTTGTTAAAGGAATACAACCTTATCCTTCAACAAGAACATGATCTTTGGGCCACCAAATCGAGATACAATTGGGCTATTCTTGGCAATAGAAATACTTCATTTTTTCATACCTCTACCATTGTTAGAAGGAAAAGAAATAGGATAGACAAAATCATTGATAGCTCGAGTAATTGGGTGCATGAGGCGAATGAGGTAGCAGATGTTGTTAGAAAAGGTTTTATGAAGCTATTCTGTACTGAGAAAAATAGTGCGAAGCTATTGGGTGTTACCCAATTGGTCCAATGTCCTGTCTGAGGAAGCCTTGTTTTCCCTCAACCAACCCATCTCTCCTTAGGAAATTAGGGATGCCTTGTGGTCCATTAAGCCTTTCAAAGCTCCTAGACCGGATGGTCTCCACGTAGGTTTTTATCAAAACTCTTGGTCCATTGTTCGGGATTCTGTTGAAAAGGTGGTGTTTGAGGCTTTTTAGACTAGCTCCATCCCTGATTATCTTAACCAAACCTTGCTGGTCCTGATACCTAAATGCCAGGGTCCTGAATCGATTAATCACTTCCGTCCTATAAGCCTTTGCAACATATCTTACAAAATTATATCCAAACTCATTGTCCAAAGACTTAGACCCTTTCTGGACCAAATTATCTCTCCCCTTCAATCTGCCTTTGTTCTTGGGAGACGGCGAATGGACAACATGACCATTATTCAAGAGCTAATCCACACCCTCAGTTTAAAGAAAGGAAAATCTGGTTTCATGGCAATTAAGATTGACTTAAAAAAAGCCTACGATAGGCTAGATTGGAACTTCATAAGAGATATGCTAAACCTGTTTAAATTTCCCCCTCACTTGATAAAGCTTATCTTAAGTTGTGTTTCGACAACATCCATCTCCGTTCTATTCAATGGAGGTAAGCTTGATCCGTTTCTGCCTTCAAGGGGTATTAGACAGGGGGACCCCCTTTCCCCATATATTTTCATCATTTGTATGGAAATACTAAGTTTCTTCATTCATGAAAAATGTTCTACCAATCTATGGGACCCCTTAAAGGTAGCTTGTGGTGGACCTGCCTTCTCTCATTTGTGTTATGCTGATGATTTAGTTCTCTTTACCAAAGCTGACCTCAAAAATAGCCAAAGCATCAAAGATGTGTTAGAGTCGTTCTGCGGGCTATCTAGTCTCAAAGTTAATTTGTTAAAATCCAAAATATTCTTCACTCCCAACGTTTCCCAGATTTCCCGGGATTCTATTTGTGAAACCATTGGTTTTGAAGCTACCTCAAACCTAGGGAAGTATTTGGGGTTTCCCCTAAAACAGCCGGGTTCCACTGGGCATGACTTTGACTTCATCATTGATAGGGTGAAAAGTAAGTTGGCTGGATGGAAGTCCAACCTACTCAATGGCTGGGAGATGTGTCCTCACTAACTCTGTTACCTCGGCCATTCATGCCTATATTATGCAAGGCACAATCCTTCCTGCCAGAATTCACAATGCTCTTGATAAAATTAACAGAAACTTTATTTGGGGATCTATAGAGGTTAAAAGGAAAATTCACCTGGTTGGTTGGGATAAGGTGACTAGCCATAAAGATGAGGGAGGCTTAGGAATTAAAGCTGCAAAACAGAAAAATCTGTCTCTTACAACCAAGTTATGTTGGAGATTTAAAAATTGTAAAGGGGAGTTGTGGGCTGAAACTCTCAAAAGGAAATACTTGAATAGAAATCACCCTCGCGAACATGGGTTTTCTAGAACTTGGTCGGCCATCACCAAAAGTGAGGAATTATGCACCAAAGGATCTCATTGGATTATTGGCAATAACAACAACTTATCCTTTTGGTATGATAAATGGACCACCTTTGGCCCTCTCAAGCAATTGATACAGGGTCCCCTCACCCTTGCTAAAGAAAATCTTATGATAAAGAACACCATGGTTGATGGTCAATGGGACAGCTCCCAAATATCCTTTGTAATTCCTGATAGTTGGTTGTTGACATTGAAAGCCATTCCCCTTAGAAAAGCCTCAGTTGGCAAGGATATTCTCTGCTGGGATGGGAAAGCCAAAGGCCTTTTTTATTCTAAACATGCCTATAATTTGGCTTTTGGAGAGGTAGGTCCTACTTTCTCCTTTGATGGTAGATGGATTTGGAAACTCAAATGCTACCCAAGGATGCACTTATTCATTTGGAAATGTATTCACAATAGTCTCCCAGTTAAAAAAACACTCCATCACAGAGGGCTCACTGAAAACCCTTCATGCATTCACTGTTCTCGGGTGGAAGACATTCCTCATGTCCTTAGGGATTGTCATGTGGCCAAAAGTTTATAAATTGAGGCAGGGATTCCTGCTAATGACCCTGAATTTTTCTCTTCTCCCTGTAATAGATGGCTTAAATCTAATGCCCTCAATAGTAGCACCATTCCTAATAAAACCTTTACCTGGGACATCTTTTTCCTTTTTGGTATTTGGAACCTATGGCTTCAAAGAAACAGATGCAACTTTCAACATTCTAATATCAAACCTTCTCTGATGAGTGATGTTGAAATTCTTGCATCTGAGTTCTCTTGTCTTGTCATTCCCCAAATGTCTGTCCTAGAAAAACACTTAATCCAGGTTAGATGGAAACTCCCAAGCCCAGGATGGTTTAAATTAAATACGGATGGTTTAGCTTTGGGCTGCCCAGGTCCGGCGGGTGGGGGTGGACTCATTCGTGATGATCATGGCAGATGGGTGAAGGGATTCCTTAGAAGAATCGGTAAGGTCAGTAGCCTTGAAGTCGAGCTATGGGCCATCCGGGATGGCCTCATTCTCTGTAACCAGCTACTAATCCAAGAGTTACTTATAGAACTTGATGCTAAAGCTGTTATTAGCCTTTTAACCTGCAATACAGAGTCCTTTGCTCAATATGCTCCTCTTATTGATGACTGCAGGAACCTGTTACACCGGCACCCTTTGTGGAAGATCCAGCACTGTTATAGGGAATCTAATGCTTGTGCTAAGGCTTTGGCCAAGAAGGCAGTCTTTAGTCAACTAGGTTTTTGTATATTAGACACTCCGCCTGTGGAGATGTCCCAACTGCTGATGGAAGACCTTTCTGGTCTATTTTGTAACCGGGTTTGTAACTTCACAACCCCTGTGGCTGTTGTTTAGCTTTTAATATATTCCATGTTTACCAAAAAAAAAAAAAAAAAAAAAAGGATCTTGATAAATTACATTTCTTTTAAATGTAAGTAATGGATCTTGCCAATTTTTTTATTTTTTTTTATACTTAAAAAAAAATTTATATAAATAATTAGTTTAAACTAATCTGTTATGTAACTACACTGACTTGAAAAAAAAAAGTATATATATACTTACAAAAAAAAAATATTATACACTAAATTTACCTATTTTGACTACCCTAATAAAAATGTTAAACACCCTGACCTGAGAATCACAAGAATTTAAGTACAATAAAAATAAGAGTAATGCTATATCCATAATATTTTCACAATAATTATTATGTAGTAAGCTGTTACTAATTTTAATTTGGGCTCAACATTGACATGTTTTACCTACCAATAACAGTTTGTTGCATAAGATTTGTTATAAAAATATTGTGGTCACTTTATTGTTCTCATTTCAGCATTTTCAATTTTCAATTTCCACTTTATTTCTTATTAGTCTATTTTTTTTTTCATTCACTTTGTTAGTACAAAAAAATTGTATTATTTTATGTATTTGTGTGATTTTTTTGTAACGTTAATATATTCAAGTTATCTCTTTATTAAATTTTGTATACTTTAAATTTCTTAGCAATTACTCTAAAAAAAATCCCTAGCGCTACCACTATTGGTTCCCCACCATTATATGCATGGTGTACTATTGACATTTATAACACATTGTCACAATGAGGATATAAATTGAGCACCATATGTCAAACTACATTTACAGCTTCGATTAGCAAAATGTAAAGTTATATCTAATATGATTTTCAAATCAATTCCTCTACTAAATAAAAGCTGAAGAATCATTAGGAAGGGGAATAGGAATGAAGGCTTTGAAAAAGAGCCTTAAAAGCTGAGAAATTCCTATGCGTCTCCAGTTTTCCTAAGAAAAAAGCAGTTTGAATAGGCCACCAAAAAAAAAAAAAAAAAAAAAAAAAAATCACTAAAAAGTAAGAAATCCCTCTTCCTCAAGTTTCCGTGGTGCAATCTTCCCAAGCAACAGTCCCACGCGGTTTCAGCTTTCCTTCCAACAAGTTAAAGTTGATTTGCTCCTTCACATTTCACTCTCACGTGTACGAAGATTCTAATTGGAAACTTGGAAGGTGAGATAAATTAGTTGGGTTTAAGATTGAAAAGTTTGGACATAATTATTAATTAATTTTTTTATTTTCAATAATATTAATAAGAGTAATATTACCGTCACAAATTATTTTATAATATTTTTATAAAATATTGATGTGGCCAACCTCTTATGAGTTTTCATTTAGACCCATCATTAATATCATTTTTTTATTTATTAATAATCAATCATCACATTAACATTTTGTAAATTTTTTTTTGTAAAATAATTTGTATCTCTAATATTAATCATATTAACAAATATATAGAAGATAGAGTATCAATTATCAATGATCCTAGTCTTTTTTTTATATAAAGTATCAATTATTTTTTAACAAAGTTTCTCTCAAAATTAGTTTGAAAATAAACTCTTCAAATTTTTTATATGTTTTATATTAAGTGTAAATTTTAAAATTCTAGCACCTGGATTACATGTGCTTATTATATACTTCGTATTTGCAAAATTTTAATAAAATAAAAAATTAATTGTTATGTCATTAAAAAAATTATAATTTTAAGTTTTTGTGATCTAAAATTTTGTATAAAAATAAATAAATTTATTGATCGAATAATAAATAACATCTTATTTAAATAAAACTTAATATGCATATTAAAAACATAAAATTCAACCATTAAATTTTCAAAATCCACAATATATATATATATATATATATCTATCTGAAAGTAAAATAACATAAATCCCTAAAAAGTTAGAAATCCCTCTTCTTGGAAGTTCCCTGGTGCAATCTTTCCAACTACCGGTCCCACACGGTTTCAGCTTTCCTTCCAACAAGTTAAAGTTGATTTTTCCATCACATTTCACTTTCACGTGTAGGAAGATTCTTATAGGAAACTTGAAAGGTGAATTTTTTTTTTTTTTTTTCCTGAGAAAAGAAAGGTGAGATAAATTAGTTGTGTTAAGATCGAATAGTTTTGACATAATTATTAATGGATTTTAAATTTCTAATAACATTAATAAGAGTAATACTATTATTATACAATATTTTTATAAAATGTTGATGTGACCAATCTTTTATTGGTTTTGTCTAAGCCTATTATCAATATCACTTTTTTATTTACCAATAATCAATCACCACATTAGTAATTTGTAAATTTTTTTGTAAAAGAGTTTGTATATCTAGTATTATTCATGTTAACAAATATATAGAAGATAGAGTATCAATTGTCAATGATTCTAGTCTCTTTTTTATTTATTTTATTTTTTTATAGAGTATCAATTATTTTTTAACAAAGTTTATTTCAAAACTAGTTTGGAAAGAAACCCTTCAAATTTTTTATATGTCTTTATATTAAGTGTGAATTTTAAAAATCTAGTATCTAGATTACATGTGCTTATTATATCCTCCAAGCTTACAAAATTTTAATAAAATAAAAAAATGAATTGTTATGTCATTAAAAAAAGTTAAAATTTCAAGTTTTTGTGATTTAAAATTGTGTATAAAAAAATAAGTTTATTGATCGAATAATAAATAACATCTGATTTAAATGAAATTTAATATGCATATTAAAAATATAAAGAACATGAAATTCAATAATTAATTTTTTAAAATTCACAATATATATATATATATATATGTATATCTGAAAGTGAAATAACATAAATTCCTAGAAAGTAAGAAATCCCTCTTCCTCAAAGTTTCCGCTATGCAATCTCTTTAACCAACGGTCCTACACAGTTTTAGCTTTCCTTCCAACAATTTAAAGTTGATTTGTTTCGTCACATTTCACTTTAATGCATAGTTATTAAATTCATACCGGAAGTTGACTTGGTTTTTGAGCTGGGTTACTAGTTCAACCAGTGAGTCATTAGTCAAATCACATGGTCAAATATAAAAATTTTAAAAATTAAATATATATAAAATTAAGTTTATGAAAGCATAACTTGAATTGTAATTTTTTTTTTTAGAGGCATATGCCTAAATTAAACTCGCCATTATAATTCAAAATCAATATTTCATAGGCAATAGCATTAGAAGAAACAAACAAATTAATTTATAATTGTCAGTAAAGTTAAGGCCAGCTAAAACCTAAAGCAACAGACAAATTCAAAGCAACAAAATGGTTAAAACCCAAAGAAAAAACAATGCCATACACTCACACTGTACACAACAACAACAAAATTATCAAAAGATGCTTTAAACTAAAAAGCAAACAAGAAATAAAGTATAAAAAAAAAAATTAAAAAAAAAAACCTAAACAAAAGAAGATAGTTGGTGGCATAGAGTTATATGGTCATACTTACATGCTAATTGTTGGCCAAGTACATCTATTTAGACTTCAAAGCATAAAAAATTTATGCATAATAGCAACCCGTAGCAATAAGTTTTGAGAATTGTGAAAACTGAAAAGTAGTGGTACACATATAAACAACAAAGTACAAAGTGTGAATCTGCCCCTAATCAGGTATTGTTTGCTTTGGGATGGGAAATGATCGACCTACGTTCCACCTGCACGAATTTGCTCAATCCCACATCGGGGAGAGACGCCTCCCACCCTTGCCTTATAAGCCTTCGGCCTAAGGAAGGGTGTACTGTAGGCCCTTCCTTAGGCCGAAGGCTTATAAGATAATGGTGGGAGGCGTCTCTCCTCGATGTGGGATTGAGCAAATTCGTATGGGTGGGACGTAGATCGATCCTTACCCATCCCAAAGCGAACAATACCTAATTGGGGACTGAGACGAGATCACACATACTATGGTACACCCTTCCTTAGGCCAAAGGCTTATAAGGTAAGGGTGAGAGGCATTTCTCCCTAGTGTGGGATTGAGCAAATTTGTGCAGGTGGGACGTAGGTCGATCTTTGCCCATCCCAAAGCGAACAATACCTGATTGGGGACCGAGACAAAAGTCCTGCCACAGTGGATCTATTAATGTAATTTTACACAATTCACAAACTTAGCCAGGTTAATAAAAACCCAACCGGGTCACATAGGTTGTTTAAAACCCACTAGGTTGCACCAATTTTAACCAGGTCACATACTTTTCCGATCTAATTAATCACCCGGCTCGGTCAATGCATTGGGTCACTGGTTCGATTGGCCAGACTAGGTTTAATAACACTGCTCTCACATGTATGAAGATTCTTATTGGAAACTTGAAAGGTGAGATAAATTAGTTGTGTTAAGATAAAAATTTTTTGACATAATTATTAATTTATTTTTTATTTCCAATAAAGCCACAAACTATTTTACAATATTTTTACAAAATGTTGATGTGGCCAATCTTTTATTAGTTTTCATCTAGGCCCACCTTTAATATCACTTTTTCATTAACCAATAATCAATCACTACATCAGTAGTTTATAAATTTTTTTTTTTGTAAAATAATTTATATCCCTAGAATTATTCATATTAACAAATATATAGAAGATTGAGTATCGATTGTCAATGATTCTAGGTTTTTTTTTTTTTTTTTTTTAATAAATTTTTTTTTAATAAATTTTTTTAGAGTATCAATTGTTTTTTAACAAAGATTTTCTCAAAACTAGTTTGGAAAAAAACTTTTCAAATTTTTTATATGTCTTTATATTAAGTGTGAATTTTAAAAATCTAGCATCTGGATTACATGTGTTTATTATATCCTTGCGCTTGCAAAATTTTAATAAAATAAAAAATTAATTGTTATGTCCAAAAAAAAGTTAAAATTTCAAGTTTTTGAGATCTAAAATTATGTATAAAAAAATAAGTTTATTGATCGAATAATAAATAGCATTTGATTTGAATGAAATTTAATATGCATATTAAAAACATAAAGAACATGAAATTCAGCAATTAAAATTTAAAAATTCACAATATATATACATATATATGAGAAATTTGAAGAATTTTTCTCCAAACTAGTTTACGAAGAAACTTTGTTCATTCTTATTATTATACTAAAATTTAACCAAACAAAAAGTACCCAAAAAATGATGCTAGGTAATTGGTGAATTTCTTATTTTTTTTAATCAATTCAAATTAATTCGTGGGTTCTAATTTACTTACACGATAATTTTTTTTTTCTCAAATAAAGGATTTAAGTTCAAATTCTGCCTAAAATCATTGATCTAAAATCAAATTTTAAATTTCTAATGGGAACCTTTTAACCACAATTGTCGATCCAAAATCAAATTTTAAATTTTTTACAGAAGCCATTTAACCACACTATGACGTCCTTACTAAGGACCAATTGACACTCCAAATTGAGCTTTTCCCTTAAACCTGAAATAACTATATTTAAAAATTATTTCTCTAGTTTATACTATTGTTTTGGCAATAATTAAAATGAAAAATAGAATAAGGACCAAAGCATAGAGGAGAGAGATCAAAAGGTAATCTAAAACAATAAAACACATATTCAACAAATTTCAAAATAGCAATCAAGAAATACAATTAGACCAGATTCTCTCGTGTGTACAACGGAGCAGGAGATACAATAATTACATATGCACACAATTACAAATTTAAAAAAAAAAAAATTTGGTCAGTGCCAAAACTTTCACACGTGTAGGAAAACCCAGATTACAAAAACATTTCTAGTAAAAAAAAAAAAAAAAATCTAACTCTTTGATGCTTTGTTGTGACTTGTTACTATGTTTGTAGTTCTGCAACAATATGGGCAGTCACCACAAGTTCGAAGCCAGGGATCCAAGCAGGCAGAGTGGAAGCTATGGGAACATGGCAAGCGTATAAGTGCGTCACCCTCCACGAATGTATCAAACAGCAATTAAACAAGTCCCTTTTTTCCCAGAACAGTAACCTATAGTAAAGCTGATAATGTCTCCAATTTAAATGTCCAAATACCAAGCAAGATACAACAAAGTAGTTCAGGTTATATGGGATACCCAAAATCATTTTTTAAATCCCAACTAAAGAAAAATCACTTCCACTTTCTTTGACTTCCCATAGTTTCCTGAAGCTTATTTGCTAAATTTGAGGCAAAAAGATAAAAGTCAACTTATTTTTAAAAAACCTGGGTTTTTTTTTTTTTTTTTTTTTGGGAACGAGAGTTTTTTTGCTTTTTTTAGAAAAAACCTAAGACAAAATCCTAACATACACCCAGTGCTATCTAGCAAAAAATTATTTAAAAAAAGAAAAGAAAAAGAAAATATGGTTGATTTCCCCTGTAAGATAATATAGCTTTTTTTCCTGATGATAAGTAAAACGATAACACAGCTTATTTCGATTTCCTTTTTATTAATAAAAACATTTTTTACCCTCCTCTTAAAAAGGTGCAGCACTGCAGCTATACTAACACAGATCATATAGGATTCAGATATGAACCAAAAAGGCAAGCCATGACTGGTGCGTGCATCTTGTCCCTTTAAGGATAGTTACATGTACTAAAGACAGCTCTACCACTAATCTACAATAACTAGGCAAGCATATTGGAATTCAAACTTACAGGACAAAGGGAAGAAAAGGAGAATGAAACAAAAGGAAACATAGGAAGCTAACCTACTTCTCGCTTTGTTTGTATGACTTGAAAATTCACTGAAGACGAGCTTCAGAAACTCTAAATTGGGCTGTTACAAGCTTTAGTCCAAATACATCTAAATAATAAATCAAATTTAAATAGGTTATAATCACCAGAAATAGGCCTCCTAATATGGTGATGGAACCATCACAGACAAACTATCCACTGTAAGCACGCTCATATATAAATAAAAGAAAGTTCTTCTAAAGAGACTAAAATTTTAAAAGCATCAAAGTGAAGGTTCATCAGTTCAGTGAAACTTCAAAGTAGGAAAGATTACAAATATATAAACTGAGTAAACAACCACCTTGCCAGTTTTGTAATGTGACATGTCTGCAATGCAATATCTTCAATGAGTTAAAGGTAGTGAATGAACAAAAAACAGTTTCTACGTATAATATGGTAGTAGCAACCAAACACTTAGAGAACAGGCTCTCAAATTTAAAAAATCAAAACAAGTAGAAGAAATATCCCAGCAGGCAAGCAAAAAGGATACTAAAAGCATGTCCATTTAATTTGTTCTCTCCATTGCAGAATATTAGACCTTAACCAATATACCTCATGGTCAAAGTACGTTCACCTAAAGTTATCAAAGGTATGCTCATGAATTGCAGTTACCATATAATTGTTACCTCACATGCTACTCAGTTGTTTTATGGATCAATGGAGTGAAATGACAGAAAACGGAGGATAGAGGAAAGCAAGGAATAGCTAATATGAAGTGAGCAAGTATGCATTTGCATGAGGACAGGTATGTGAATCCACTGGCAATGAGTGAGGCTCACTTGTGGCAGTGATGAGTGATGTTCTCTAGGCAGGTTTTTCTTGCCATTCCATAAGATTTAAATGGGTCACTATAACCCAGTTTTTACACATAGAGGTCCATCTAAAAGTGGAGTCAGAGAAGAAAAATGGATCCATCATCAGACCTGAAAAAATGGTATCAGATTGATCGATTCAATACTTTCATAACTTCACCATCAAAAGCATTGGTGGCAGTCAATCTTGGTATTGCGCAGATGTATCATGACAATTTTGGCATAAACATATTATTGATGACAAAAAATAGATAATAATTTTCATGTAATGTCCAGACTCACCCTTGCAAGCAGCTCAGCTCCAGGAAGCCATCCTCATTTTCAATCAACCTTGGCCTACTTGTGCTGCTTAAATTTTCTGTGTTGGCACTGTTGCTTGAAACAAATTGACTTGTACTTTGCTCTGGTCGAACTGCCACACACTCCTTATCATGCCAACACAATATAGAAAATGAGGGGAAAAAAAGTATGAAACTCTAGGCACTGAGCCACTGTAAGGATTGATTTTGAATCTCATGTTTTCACCACACTGAAACATAAAAAAAAAACACCATTATGACTTAGTATCCCGGGTTCATTTTTTAAGGAAAGTATTTTGTCCCCTGCAATTCACCCCAATAATATAGATACCAATTAAACATTGGGTTGAAGAAAAAACTTATATAAACACTCAAATGATGAATATGTCACAAATGAATCTCACATAACCAGTTGCTATTCCTCGTACTTTTCACTCAAAATATGTACTATGCAGAGATAGGAAAATAGAAAACTACAAAGAGAAGCAGCTCATGCCACCTATCTAATTTTATGCCCCTCTCCCCTAAAATTCAAAAAGTCCGTAGCTTACAAACAAAGCAACAAAACCAAAGTACCTGTAGTATTATTTATGGAAGAAATAGATAATGGCTCCTAACTAGATGTTCAGTGCATTGTGGCACATACTCTTCTCCAGGGTGCTTAATGGCTCTTGACTTGGGCTTTTATCTTTTGTAGTTGGGTCTTTACCCCTCAAATCAGGTTCAAGAATTTCTTTTGACACAAAATCAAAAGCATATTTGGTTAATTTACATGGAATAGAAATAGATATCTTGCTTTTGGATGAAACTTTACTATTTACATGGAAATTAACAAATGAAGGAATTTAAACTCCCATGATTTAAAATCCTATTTATCACAAATTTCATTTTTTGGTTAATTCACACTTGATTCCAAAGAACCAGACCAAAAGTAGTGAATTATTGCTAAAATTGAGATCAAATTTCAATAAATTATCCGACACCAACCCAAAGAACCCTACCAATCCCCCAAAAATTATGTTGTTTCATCCTCGGAAGCAAAAAAATATTCCACTATTACATAGGTTGAAGAACAACTTGATGTGAAAGAACAAAACCTTGTTAGTAGGATTTCACACAGCAACTTAGCTCGGTTCTACACATTCAGTTTTTCAATCACCACTTCAGAGTCCAACAATCAATAACAAAGACACATTTCACTCATAGTTAAAGCTATAAAATAGCATGCCCAAGTGAGGAGAAAAAACCAAAGAGCGTCACCCAAAACGTTATAACGAAAAAGTCTTAACAATATAAAATTTTTATTACCACCAGATTAAAGACCTCCCTAATTCATTCCAGAAATGCTACATCCACTAATGGATCAACCTGGAAGGTAACATCAATACCAACCATAGTGGAGGAGGAAATCATCAATAACAAACAAGCTAATATCAGAAATCCACATATAATTCCCAACATTTTGACAAGATTATAAAATTTGAGACAATATATACTATCAGCATCAATTTTAAAATGAAAGCATTTAAAATGTAATGGTGTGTTCAAAGGACCTTGAAACTACGACTATTGGCAAAGTCAAATCCATTTCAAAACCTCCTGCTTTATGAAATTAAGGATGGCATTAGCATATAAGGTCATTACTACTGAAGTTTGAATTTTCAAAATTGGTGCCGGCTAGTAATAGACTAATAGACAAAAATCCTAATACTCGCATATTATGCTAACAATGGAGAAATGGAATAAAAATCAAAATTTTAATAAATCAAGAAGTAGGAGTAGCTTCATTATCAGAGAGAGAAATTATGCGACAAACACGTAACTGCTTGTTTTCATAATTTGTCTAAAAATTGAAATAGGTTTTTCATAATTTCTTTCATCTATTCAGCATTTTCTTTGGGTTAGTTTCTATTCAAATTATGTTGGTACCCAATCCAATGAATGAGCATCCAAAGATGCAAATGAAACAATCCAACTAATAAAAAAGAGACGTACCTTAGCATCAAATGCTAAAGAAATGAAATGGGAACTATGAAGAAGAAAATTGTTTCAAAGTTCTTTTTCAGATGGAGGCATATTTCTTCATCCAAGTTCGATCAAGATTTTCTCCTTTTCTTCAATGGAGAATACAAATTGAAGTCAGAATCATCATCACTAACATAGTTATGGGCCAATTCCCAAACCTGGCAGACCCAAGCGTAATTTTGGCAAAGAGATGTGGCTAGTGTCATTAGGGACAGTGACCTGAGGCTAATTTGTTCCCATGGGAGAAGTGCACAGTGACAAACTCGAATCACATCCATCATCATGAGAGCCCTCCGAAGGTGAGTCAGAATCAGTATATGTTGTTTCCATTGAATTCGAATTTGAAAGCTCCAAACAAGAGTTTAAGAGGTGGGGGGAAGGCGTGACAGTGTTTGAAATAGAACAAATGGGAAAGGCAGGTATTGGAGTAGGTGGGAGAGTGTCGGTGGAGAGATCTTGAACAAGTGGACAGATGCATTCAGCATGGACCCCACACCTTAGGGTATGAGATACAGCAGCTCCAAATTCAACCTCCACAAGATTCCACTCAAATTGATCTAAGTCCTTTGAATCGATGGGACTTTCATATAGCTTTAAAAACCATACATGATTACACGTCATATCCGTAATCCGTTTGAATCTATAAGGGATCAAATTAATGAACTTTATTCCATTAAATTTCAAGGAGATGTGAACAGTATCATGCCATTTCGGTTCTAAAACAACACAGTAATAAAATTTTAGATAATTACAATCACGACCAACCCAGAATGAAATGGAATTTCCAACACTTTGATGATTGAACCACTTTGGAATCTCTGATCCAGGTAGTATAAGTTCATATTCATATCGTGATCGCCAAAATTCTCCAAACTGTTTGCAATAATCAAATTCAAACAATTTTAATAATCTATTTTCGAGAAGGTAAAAGGAGTGTTTCTATATAACATTGAATGAAAGAGAGAGAGAAACACCTGACTGAACAATTTGTTTGATGATATCTTCAAGATCCACAACATTTTTACAGCAATAGCTATATAAACCATGAACCCTAATGATGTCCATAGGCCAAGTGAGACACCATTCGGCGAATAAGAAAGAAAAAAAATCAAGCCTTGAGCAGGATGAAATATCCAAAGTGTTGAGAGATTTCCACGTGAGATGGCTTGGAAAATTTTGAAGTTTTTCACAACTAGAAAGACGCAATTCTTGAAGCTTATCAAGAAATCTAATGGACTCATGACACTCAACTAAATTTTTGCAAAATGAAAGATCCAAGTTCTCTAAGTTTGGGGCGCATAAATTAGGTAATTTTGTAATAGACTCACATCTACGAAGGTTGATACTTTTCAAATTCTGGAATTGAAACTCCTGTAGAAAAAAAAAATTATGTTCAACAAACTTTAAATTAAAAAATTTTGAACATAATTTTTAAAGAAAACCATACCTGCTTAAATAACTTCTCTAACTGAATGCGACTATGTGGCATCTCGAGTGTAACAAGTTTTTGAGGACAAAAATTGGATGATAAGGGAAAAGGATAATTAGGCAATTGAAGGAACCTTAATCCGTTGGGGAGATATTTAAGTTCTTCACAAATGTGCACATTATCAACTATAAGAAATTTGAGATTTCTCATCCTTTTGAAAGCTTTAGGTGCCAATGTCACTGTTATTGGTTTATGGAATGACAACATTATGCCTCGAATTTTATCTGAACCCTGGTTAGATAGAGCATTGGGTGGAACACATTGCACAATAGAATTTGTCAACATCATAACAATTTGAAATTTTAAACAAAATAGGTTAATGATAAACTTATATTTTTCTGAACATTAAAAAAAAAATTGATTTTATTTTTTTGCTTAAAAAAGAAGAGAAGAAAAAGAAGTTATACCGTATTTTCTGTAAGAACTTCTAAAGCATCATCATAACACCATAGCCTTGTACGATTTCCAGGCACATTTGATTCTTGTTGAACAATATCTTTACCCATTTGTTGTAGCAAGTCATGCATCCATAAATTGTCAAATCCAGCACTTATGAGACACTTATCAATAAGTTTTGAAATACCAGAATTCGGATATAAATTGCAAGCAGCTAAGATATCCACAACGTAATTTTTGGACATTCCTTGGAAGAAACATGCAATATCAAGGAAAATATCTTGTTCATTTTTGTCCAATCCTTCAAAACTTACTTTTAGTATATTTTGAATTTCATTGTTTGGAATATTCTTATACTTTTCTAATTCACTTTCCCATTCACAAATGCTTCTTCCACGCAAATCGGAGCCTATGATTTGTAGAGCTAATGGAAGGCCATTGGCATAACATATGAATTGATTTGTAAGCTGTAAATAATTTGCTTCAGGTTCGTTTTTATTGAAGGCATGCATACTAAAGAGTTGAAGAGCTTCATGTCGATCCAATTGCACAACCTTGTAGATTAAAGGATCATTTCCAAGAGTAGTTAGCACATGTTTGTCTCTTGTGGTTATAATAACTCTACTTCCATTAGCAAGCCAATCACATTTTCCAAATAGAAAATTTTCTATTTGGCCCAATTTATCCACATCATCAAGAATCAAAAAAATCTTTTTGCATGAAAGTCTTTCCTTGATCACATTGATTCCTCTGGATGTACTGTGCACCTTAAATTCTTTGCTCCCTAAGATCTCAGAAAGAAGTTGCTCTTGTAGTTTGATTATGCTACAATTTGTTCTTGAATTTTCTCTGATATTCATTAGGAAGCTACTTCCTTCAAATTGATCAGCAACTCTATTATACACAGCTTTTGCAATTGTAGTCTTTCCTATTCCCCCAAGGCCATGAATTCCAACCACACGAACCTCATTTGACTTAATATCTAAAAGATTTTCTATGACTTCTGCACGAGAATCTACTCCAACTGGGTATTTAGCAACAAATAACTTTGTGCGATTTAATTTGGTACTTGATACCACTCTAATAATTCCTTGGATAAACTGATATTCAGGAAAACTGCCAATTTTAGAGTACGGTAAACATAGTTAGACTAGCTACAAAAATGAACTAAATTCAAGATGATTAGATGTGTGACTTACAAATGACACATTTTTTAAATTAAGTAAATGTGCATGTAACTCATAGTCATAGATTTAAGACGGTAATTAATTTGAGACTTAAATGTGCATTTTTCTTCTTTTGACTCTCTCTCTCTCTCTCTCTCTCTCTCCTCCTAACACTGTGTCACTACCCCTTCTTCTTGTTCTTCGTCTCATGCCACTTGCCACCCCTTCATCCTACATCACTAACCCATTTATAATACTCTAAAAATGAAATGATTAAGAAAATTTGCAAATTATTAAGTTGATGAGCCTTGATTTAAATCACACTTCCTTCTCTCACAAGTAGAGGTGAAAGGTAATATCATCAGATGAAAGCACATTAGATGTGTTTGTAACTTACCAATCAAGTAAAAATATAAAAATAAACCTTCTAATTGTGCTGGCCTTAATGCCTTAGTAGTAGCAATGCTCTTAGTGCCTTAGTAGATAGTAGTAGCAAATATTATCATGATAAAATATTTTTGTAATTTGGTATTTAGTAGTCATAACAAAACCATCAGAGGTTTGAAAGCTATAAAAAAAAAAAAAAAAAGATTAGTGTTAGATACATACCCATCCTCATAATGCCATCCAGACAAACTAGCTGCTTCATATAAAGCTATCCTCCACCTCAACACTTTCTCTATGTTATTCTCGAATTTTTTTTCATGTGTAGTTAGTGCTAATCCAAAACTACCTTCCTGCTTGCGTACTTCAGATGGATCCACTTTGTAATAAACTGGTAAAACTTTTTGTCCATTTTTCTTACACTCAACAATTTTGGTAAGTTCTTCAAGGCACCAAGTGGAAAATGCATAGTTTTGAGAGAATATGATAATTGAAATCATTGATGATTTAATGGCTTTGATAAGTTCTGCTGAAATTTCTTCACCTTTTTGGAGATCTTTATTATCAATGAAGGTCTTGAAACCTTCATCACACAAAGCCTGATATAAATAGCCAGTAAAACCATGGCGAGTATCTTCACCCCTAAAACTCAAGAAGACATCATAGTCCCCCCTGTGAGTGGAAGAAGAAAAGGAGTCTCCCTCATCGGTTGGGAAAGCCGCCATCAAGATCTATGAGGAGAAGATTGGAAAGATCAGAGATGTGATGAAATGTGAAGTACAAGAGATGAGTAAACCACACCAAAAAAAAAAAAAAAAGTGTCTTTTGACAAAGAGCAATTTGAATGGAACACTCAGGATGAATGAACAGTTAGGAAGGGGAATGGGGATGAAGGCCTTGGAAAAGAGCCTTTAAAGTAGAGAAATTCCTACGCGTCTTCAGTTTTCCTAAGAAGTTAAAAAGATGTTTTAACATCATGAAAAGGACTCATCAGCTCACTTTACATCTGTATAACAATTTTGAGCCATATCCCATTCTCCCCTATTTTACATCCTCATTAACTGTAAAACAATAATAACTCTTTGGCTCTCTTTTACTTTTTCTCCCCCTTTTAGTTTCCATCAAGAAAATCTGCTTCCTAAAGAAAGGTCACTGAGCATTCACCTTATGTTAGGCTATGTAAAAAATAAATAAATAAAGTGATTCAAGTGTAGTGGTCATAAGAAGAGTCGGCTTCAAGATTTTTTTTTAGTGGTCATTAATGAACTTTATTATAAAAAAAAAAAAAAAATCTAATAAAAGGATAATTTCATGTATATATTGAAAGGGAAAAAAAACGCAAATACATAAAATTTTACAATTTCCTTTTATTAATTTTCATATTTTAAAATTATTGCATTAGTTTTATTATCAATGCTACAAATTACATTTCCTAAATTTTAGTTTTTTTTTTTTTAAAGGTTTTTCTTTCTATTTGAAAGGACCTAATATATTATTAAGATGACCAAAGTTTAATTTTGTTGGACCTAAAAAAATTTAGGGTGATCACAACTTTTTTTAAAGGATAGACAACTCATAAATTTTTTTAAATTTATATATATAATTATTATTACTTTTCCTAGTCAGGGTGGTCTTGTGACCACCCTACCTTCAACGTGGAGCCATCCTTGGTCTTTAGGAACCTTTCACAACTGATTCACGGTTGTGTTTGGTTTTGAATATTTAAAATCAATAAATTTGAAGAACAATTGTTAATATAAATTATTTGATATAAATTTAATCACACATTATGATAAGAGTTTGGAGATTTTGTTATTTTTTAATACAAAAAAAAAAAAATCATTTGAGATATTATTAATTCAAAATGACATCCAACACATGGTCATTTTTGTTGGGTGCATCATAGCAGTGTAGGTCCAGCCCACACTTGATAAAACATTTCATTAAAGAGGTAGTTGGACAAGCCACAAAAGTCAGCCTATTTTCTTCTTGGGCAATGACTTGGGCGTGTTGGACACGCTGAGGAGAAAAAGAAGAAAAGAAATGGATTGATGCATTAAGGCTATTCGGCATTGGTTAAAGCAGAGTCAAGGTAAGTGAGTTGCATTTACTGTGATTTGATGTCAAGAGTGTGAAAGGAAGAAAAGAAGGAAAAGATGAAGAAATATAAAGCAAGGCCATTCGGCCATTTGAAGAAGGGTGAAGAGGAGAAATCCTAGGAGAAATTACAATAAGGTCATCAAAGGTGGATAAGTGATGTGGTTTATCATTCTACTAAAAGACTTTTACTTATTTAAAATTGTTGAATTAGAAATTTTTTAAAAACAGAAACTTATTACTGACTCAGCAATTTTAAACAGTGAGAGTCTTTTAGTGGAATGGTGGACAAATGACGTGATCCATCAGAGGACTTAATAATTTCTCCAATGAGTGAGACTAAGGACGGTGCAGTCTTGAAGAATGGCATGACTGAGAGCAAGCAAAAGAGAATAGAAAAATAGATAGAGTAAGAGAAAATTGTGAGAGATACACAGTGAGAAAGAGAGCAACGAGTGAAAAGAAAAGGAAAGTTTTTTCTTTGCTCAAGTTGTATCTCTAAGTAGAGTCCAAATCTTCTATTCCTTTTTTCCGGTACCACTTTATGTTCCACAAATAAAAGAGATGGAAATAAAATCATGCGCTTAGGAATTACAAAAATAACGAAGGGAAAAAAAAAAAAAAAACCCTTCAATTATTGAAAAGAGCCACATCCCTAATCACAGTATGACCATTTGATTAATTATTTCTTTCTTAGTCATGTTTTCAACACATGAAAGTATATACGGAGGCTGTGCACCAGTCCACTACAATAATATTGACTATCTACAAAAAAATTTTACCAAACTAAAAATAAATAAAACTGGTTATGAGTTATGAACATGCCAAAGGCAAGCACCCACTTATAGTTTTTAATTTTATTACAAGAAAAATTATTGTTGCAATTGGGCTGAAAGCCTTTAACTCTCTAAACAGAAGTTACTTTGAAAACTTTTTTTTTTTGGGGGAACAAATATGGATATGCATAGAAACTATAAATAGTTAAAAGTCTATTACAAGATTTGTAGTCTTAATCGATGGCTATAAAATCCTCCACCACAAGCTGTGGGTTATGAAAAAAAAAAAAAAATAGTTACTAATACTGAAAGAACTAAGCCTTGCAAAGGCATTTGCAGTGATTGGCTTCACCAAATCTGACAACGTTAGAAGAATTTTTTTTTTTTTTCTCTAAATCTCCATTTAGTTGGATTGGTAAAATTTAATCTAAACAACGAAATGGATCCATTTAAAATGAAGATTTTAATACAATACAGAATACACCCATTCATTATCAAATGAACTTGGGATGTTTCAATGAACTAGTATTACTTGTTAACTATGCAAAGAACTGAAAATACTAGAATCTGACACACAGTTGCAATCAGCATACTCTAAAGACTAAAGTGCACCTATATTCAAAATCCATGTCTTGAGGCACTTTTGCATAAAATTTTGGAGGTACATACTAAGAGCATTTAATTGACAACTAAGAAAGAACAGCCATAACATCTGAAACCCCTAAAGCAATGTAATTGTAACCGTCTTTGCCCTTAAAGTCAATCCCAGCATAATTGGAGTACATGACCATGCTCCCTGGGGCGAGGAATAATGGTTTCCTGTTGCCTTCTTCATCTAGAGGACCAGGCCCAACTACAATCACCTGTCACATTCCATCTATATATATTTAAAAGCTGAAGCGTAGTATTTATTATTACTATGCTCCAGTTGAGTCACATTATCGTCCACCTCATTATCATTTTCTTTCTAATTTTTCTATAATTGTTTTTAACATTTACTTTTTATTTTATTTTAATATTTACACTTTTTCCACACTTACCTTTTCATCTCCCCACTACCTTCTATATAAATATTATTATTTTCCTTTTCATCTCCTCCCTATCTTCTACATAAATATTATTCTCCTTATTTTCATCTCCCCACTACCCTCTACATAAATATTTTCTTCTTCTTTCTCTTTATCTTCCTTTATTTTGTCTCTTCTTATTCATATTCTCTTACTATAAATTTGTAACTATCTATTTCATTTTATGCATGGTTTTCTCTCACAAAAAAGAAGTTCTCTCTCTCTCTCTCTCTCAATTTTTCGATGAATTTTTTTTATATATTCTTCTATTTATGCCAAATTACTAATCTTTGGGAATCCTTTCTTTTCTTTTTTTTTCTTTTTTTTCTACACTAGAATCATTATGCTCATTTTCTCACTTAATTTAATAGGGTCATTTGCCAGAATTCAAAAAAAGGTTCTCTCTCTTTTTCTCTCAATTTTTCGATGAATTTTTTATACATTCTTCTATTTATGCCAAATTACTAATTTTTGGGATTTTTTTTCCTACACTAGAATCACTATTCTTATTTTCTCCTTAATTTGATTGGGTAGTTTGCCGAAATTCAAGTAAAACCAGACAATAAGGATTTTTATGGCATTGGAGAACACTTGAATATATACTAGCCAAAAGTCAAAAGTCAGCAAATTAGTGGAGCTATGATTAAGCTTTAAACGGGATTGATGGTATTGCCAATGTTCTTTAATTAGCATCCTTATTTTTGTTTCTCTATATATGTTTCCTAGAATTAGTATTAGTCTCATTTTTATTTTCTCTATTATATTCTAGGTAGACCAAGAGTTCATTAAAACTCCACATTGGTTAATGCCATTTAGATTTGTTTTTTGAATTGTTTTTTTCTCTTTAATTGTTAAATGTTATCCTATTTTTGTTCTTTCTTATAACTCTGATTAATGTTGATGGTTTTTTTTTTGGTCAATTAAGGTTGATGGTTCTTTCTTACAAAGGAAAGAAGAAATTGAAAACAATTGAATTCCATATAAACCTGTACCTAAAGGGGACAAGAGCCTTTGTTTATTTGATTAGAGACAATATATTAAAGAGGCATATCCTTTGGTCATTGCATTGCATTTCTTAGAGGTTAAAAGATAAAGCTTGTCATTATAGGAAAACATTTGGGGTGGATATCATTTTAGTGTATATATATATATATATATTTTTTTTTTTTTGTGTATTTCATTAATATTTTTTAAGGTGAACCATATTCTTCTAACTTTGTTGTAGTGTGTTACATTTGCTTAATATACAACTCATCTCTTATGGAATAAGGAAATTACCATAATAATAAAAAATCATCACAAAATTACAAGGTTAACTTAACCAAAATTAAAATAAAACTAAAGAAATAAAAAATAGATTTTATAATAATTTATTAGTAAAAAAATTGGTAGGGATATTCAAATTCCTATTTCCAAAAACAACTAAGTATTAATCCAAACCAAAATTCAATGAAAATTATAAAAGGGAAAGAAAAGACTTTCTAATGGGAAATTAAAAAAACACAATACTAAAACACATATTAAAAAAAAAAACCATCAATCTTAATTAGAGTTATAAGAAAGAATAAAAATCTTTTATATGCAATTGTTCTCTTTATTGGTATTTATTGTTATATATTTTATGTTTACTTTTTTTTCTTCTCATCTTATGTTATTCAATAGTTAAAGTCAGTCACGTCTATATATATATATATATATATAATAATAATAATAATAATAATTAAACATGGAATATTTTATTTAAATTTAAAAAATTGTACTCTTTTTTTTTTTTTTTCATCTACACTTTGTCCAAGCTTTTTCCTTACCTTTATCTTTTCATCTCCCCACTACCTTCTATTTTAATATCACTATTCATCTCCTCACATCTTCCATATCATTAAATTATTTATATTTTAATTTCTCTCCTTTTTTATTTAAAAAATTAAAATTTTAAAATTTTACTTAAATTCAATAAATAAAAGTGTCCTCATAAAGTGGAGTAATACTAGGGACACACTCATTCTCAAACCCAATACATCAAAGAAAAAATATAATACAAAAGAATTGCCAATTGGGAAACACTAAATTAATAATAATAATAATAATAATGAGGATATCAAACCAAATATAATATAAAGAAACTAATAGTTATGGATATACTAACTTAAGGGTAGCAAAATTAAATGGAAAAAAAAAATACAATGCATATTTAATGCAATAAAATAATCATCAAGTTTTGGAAAACAATAGGTTGACTATGGAGAGAGAGAGAGAGAGATGGTAAAGAAAAAAAAAATCAAATGTCAATTAGTAACTATTAATTGGAAAACAAAGAGGTTGTAAGGAGAAGTAAAAATACAAAATAAATATGATCAATATGAAGAACATTAAAAACATTATAGTGCAATAAAATCAACTGTTACATTCACTTAAAAAATTGAATCAATAATCAATAATTAAACACAATCATAGCAATATATTTAAAATTAAAACTAATCAAACTCTAATTCATAACTAAAAGGAGATGTTATCATGTAATAATAGAAATTACATAAGAAATGAAATTATGATAATAGTAAAAAATGATATAAATGAAATTATGAAAAAAAGTGATAAAACTAATTAGCTACTATTATTATGAAATAGTAATCTATGATTTTGCACATCTAAAGAAGTAGAATATATAGAGTTTACTTAAGGTATATGTAAAGATTGACATTAAAAAAAAGATACGTAAAGGTTAAAAAAATGTATATTCTATAAATAAATAAAAAGGTATATGTAAGGTTTTTATTAACTTAGAAGAAAATGAAAAATCAATTATTAATAACAGCAGCAGCAACAACAATAATAATAATATAGAGGTAATTACATTCTCCTTTCTTGAGGTTTGAAGAAATGACACTCTACGTCAAACTTGAAAGGAAAAAATATTTTCACCCTTTACATTTGTTTGACCAAACTTTGTTAAATTAATATTAGAATATTGTGTACTAACTTGCATGTGCTTAAGGTAGGTTCCAAAATTAACCTTAATTTTAAAATTAAATTCTCTTATTTTAAAATTTTAAATTAAAGTGTATTTCAAAATATTAAGTAATGTCTTTTCCTTTTCTTTTCCCAATGAGTTATGGAGAGATTTGTCATTTCAAATGTTTTGGTATTTTATAAATTAGTATTTTAATTCTAAAATTATGAGTAATGTCTTTACTAACCATTGTTAAACATTTATAAACAGATTCTTAAATAAAGTTAAAATATTTTGTTAATAATATAAACAGAATGGAAGAGTGTTATTACTTATTACCCCAAATATATTTAATAAGATTACCCTAAAAAAAAATTATCTCGCGCAACGTACGGGTCTGCGATTAGTGTAGAATAAACATCAAACATTAATCTTCCCAAACACTGAAATCCCATCTTACAATCCTAAAACAAGCATTCAGCTAATGCTTGGGAGAGCATAAAGTTGAGGATGCTCTAGTCCTCACCGTCCCAATGGAAGGTTTCTTCTTGGTCACCTTTGTCAGCAACAAAGCCCCAGCAGTCTTTTCCTCAATCTCAGTAACCTGCACTTGAGTTCAAACGTACAAGGTATAATACCAAATATTACTTCAGATTCTCAGTGGCTCACATGATAAACCAAGAAAAGACATAAATAAAGCATAATGCAAGATCAGACATGATATATCATGCATAGCTACATAATTATTTTGCAGTAAACCAAAAACAGTTCACTGACTACAACCCCAGGATGAGACCTTACATTGACATTATTATTTATCTTTGGCTATACTCCACTATACACATTTCATGAAAATACATGCAAGGGTAATGAACTTTAAAAATATAACAAACCTTGATTAAAACTATCATTCAGGGGCTAAAGTTCCTTGGCATCATCTGTTTCAAGAATACCAACTATATCATCATCCTTCAAAATAAGATGCTTTGAACCACTGAACTCCAACTTAGTCCCTGCATACTTGGAATACACAATTTGGGTGCCAATCTGTTCAAAGAAAATCAATTATTGAAAGGAACAAACAATGGAGAATTAGAAGCTAGAAAGATGAGTAAGCAAAAGTTACCTTCACATTGATGTCTCCTTTGTTCTTCCTAACTGTCTTACCCTCTCCAGTTGCAACCACCTCACCTCCTTGAGGCTTAGTTTGAGCAATTGTTGGGACCAAAATTCCACCATCTGTCTTTTCCTCAGCTGTTTTGATCTTGACCAACACTCTATCACCCAAAGGCTTAATGTTGGTGTACTATAGAAATGGGAACAAAATGCTACCTTGTCAGAAAAGACACGCATAACATGAACTGTATCAGAATTTCAGTAAATGTAAATCCACAGCTATGGTGTATATATTGTTGTTTGACCATAAACAGCTGTCTTCTGATTTTAAATCAGAACCAAGCCTAGGAAATAAACAGAAAAATTGCTACATAGAAACAGAGAAGTATTGAACACATAAGTTCCCATATATGACACGTAAAATAGAGCATACTTAAAAACCATAAAGTGACCTGATTCTGAACTTTCTAACAAAAAAATGACCCACAAAGCAGTTTTCTTTTTCTCTTGTGGGCCCCAAAATACATTTTCATTGTTTCATTGGCAAACAACCTTACAATAAAAAAGTTTTATCCTTCTAAAATTAGGAGGTATATAGTCAAGGTCCTCAAGGATAGATTCTCTATTTGAAACTAAACTGAATTACAACAAATAACAATAACAGTAGTCAATCATGTTTTCCAAACTAAAATTCAACAAATCAATTGGTATTTCTGCTTATTTGGTATTTCTTGGGTGATGCCATATTCTCTTGAGCTAGTTGAGATGATTTGGGAGAAGAGATAATAGGGGGCAGTTGGTTAGTAGTCCTGCTCTGTCTTATGTAGTGTATATGGTGGGAACTAAGTGCAAGGTGTTTTGAAGGTACATAAACTAGCATGATGAAATTGAAGTTTCAGTTTTTGAAAACCTTATATGAGTGAATGACATCCCTCATGATGTTCTCGATTGAGGAGTTCTTAGAGTTTGTGGACCCCCTAGGAGCTACATAATCACTCTGTTTGTTTCCTATTTTATTTTTTCTTTCTTTTTTTGCTCTTTCATTGTGTACTTGATTTGAGTTTTTAATAATGTTTATTTACTTAATAAAAAAAAAAAAAAAATCACAATGCATCAAGTTATGACAAATGTGTGCTTGAAAAATTTTTAAATGCTACCTTTGGGGTTTTAATTCCTATAAAAGCAAATAGATTGAAAGGGGGTATTAGGGGAGATTGTGTCTAATATGCCTAATGCATTAATTAAAGGTCGACAAATACTTGATTCTATCCTCATAGCTAATGAATGTTCGGATACAACAACCAATCCTTAGTCCCAAAATTTTGAGATCAACTATAGATTCTCAATAGACTAGTTAGACTCAATCACATGTTTGGATAGTTGTCTAAAATTTGGAAGCCTAAATATGGCAAAGGCTAATGACCACCTCAACTGGGACTTCTTGATTTATTTATTTCAAAAGTGTGGCTTTGGGGCAAATGAAGGTTTGTATTTCTAGTCTGATTTCTGGTTTTGGTGAATGGCATTCCAACTAGGTTTTTTCCTAGTATGAGATTGGTTATGTTACGGGGATATGGTTTCCCCTTTATTGTCTGTGGTTGTTAGGAAGCATTAAGAAGGATTATAATGAAAGTAGTGTCAGGGGGTTATTTGAATGGTTTCCTCTTTGATAATTCGAGGGGTTATTTGAATGGTTATTTGAATGGTTATTTGG